>NC_053170.1:14477861-14770361 GCF_016835505.1 Polypterus senegalus | reverse complement strand
GTATAAAAAAAAAAGTGGAGTAATTCAACTGAGAAAAGGAATCCAAGTCCTGTGCTTGGAGAGGAGTGGTAAACGTATGTGCTCTCAAGATTAACTTGGAGTGAAAAAGAGATGAAAACGGAAGTTGCTTTAATGACTTCACAATTTTTCTCTTTGTCCTTTATTGAAGTGGACAGTACTTTCCCGAGTGTGGATGGTGAATGAGCTTGTGTTGTGTGCAGCAGCTCACATTTTTACTTAGAAAAAGAAATATTTGCCCTTGCTGCTTAGTAATTAATAGTCTAGATAGCTGAAGATCCAAATTTGTCTATTGTATGTGTATACTTGTATTTACTTTATAAACATCTTGTGAACAGTTTATGAGAATTGTGGAATGTAATTATGACAAGATTCTTTGTCATATTTTTTATATAATTATTTTGTTAGTTAAAAAAGCATTGATTTTAAGGGAATTTTATTCATTTTAATATTTTTATGGTCACTGAACAATAGGCCTACATGATTTAATTGTATTGTTAGAAAATGAACAGGTACACCCCTGTGTTGTGCAGTTTAATTATAAAAATACCAAGTTTAGCAGTTTAATATAGAACATAAATCTTATACTGCTCTGGTTACAGTACAAAGTGCATTATAAAGAAAAAAAATCTGAGTCACCCCTTTCTAGTAACATGAAATCAGTGATTGGTATTGACCCAAAAAAAATGGGATCACCCCTAATACACACCTTTTTTATTTTTAACGAGGTGATCTTCCATCCAGTCATGAGTGAGATAAAGAGACTGTGAGCCTGAATCGAGTGCTAGACTGATTTGAGTGTTTTATGCAAATTTGTATGTGTGTATATTTATTTTTCTGCTGAGATTACCTAATTACTAGTATCTACAGTAAAGAGATCTATTCAGATTCAGTGAGAATTTGACCATCAGTTAAACAAAATTTGGTTATTGGTCTATAAAAAAATCAGCTGTCCATACTGCACTGTTCAGAACCCCATTTAATGTTGTATATAATTTGGGTAACTAGCAAGGTTTGTAGAATGAAGCAGTTAAATGGATTTTTTATTTTTTTTATTTTTTCATATGTAAGGATGTGATGTTCAAATGTTGAATTATTCTCCGCTTTACCAGCCTAATACAAAATAAACTTTAATTGGGTTATTAGAAAGGCAGTTGTTGTCCTGTAATGCTTAACACATACACATGATTGTGGCTTTGCTTTGGATCTGATGCAGGCCAGGAGATGTGGGCAAAAAGAAGCATATATGCCACATACCAGGCTGTGAGAAGACCTTCAGAAAAACCTCCCTGCTCCGGGCACACGTACGACTGCATACAGGAGAGCGGCCCTTTGTTTGCAACTGGGTGTTCTGCGGGAAACGTTTTACGAGGAGTGATGAGCTGCAAAGACATGCCAGGACACACACAGGTTAGTTTTTTACAATCCAAACTCCACCATAGAATTCTTCACAAAACAACTCACCCTGGTTCTACACCTAAACTTGGTACAAGAGAGTCCCATCAGCACTGTAATAGCCTGCTACAGTTTAATTTTACAATCAAATAAACCAGGGACATGTTTCAATTATTGATAAACAATGACGTTCATTTTGAATTTTGAATACTAAATCAGTATTGGCTCCTCTTAGAGTCTATTGAAGACAATGTTTTTGTGCCTGTTGATAGACTTTTTGTAGCAGGGTGAATAATGAAGCAGGGCAAAAGCCAAATGCTTGGGGTGCCAACCGGGCAAAACCCTGTTTAATTCCAGCAACAACAAAAAAATAACTAACAAAAAACACATGCTTATAGGTGCTGTTGGCTAGGGACAATTCCTTTGAATCTGTGCTTTCGTTGCATGTTCTCTCCTACTCTCTCTCTCTCTAGCATTCACTATTCTGGTCAGGTCCAAAATGAGACGCCATCTATCTGGGTGCATCTCCCTTTTATAGCTTCTTTGACTTTGTTACCCTCAAGGCTGTGAGGGAAAGGTGAGACATGACTATTAGTGTCAGCGCCCCCTTTTGTCCCGGGGTGGTACCACATACCTTAGGTCAGCCTGGAAGGCAATTGTCTGGCCAGCATGCGTGACAACATTTATTGTGTTTTGGGCCATCTGCCTGACACTCACAAGAAAATGCTTATTTGTCTGCCCTACCTGTCAGGCAGCTGTATGGTTTTTTGAAAGACATTGGCTATGTGTTTGGCACCCTAAACATTCATTGTCACTCCATATTTTAGTGGCATTTTTTTTTTTGTCTTTCAGTGTCAGAGAGTTTTAAAATACTGCCTTCAAAATTGAAAAAAAAAATGGAATTGGCCAGCTATTCAAATACTAACAAATCATCACGTTTAGATGTTGTTTGCTTTCAGTACCCATCAGATGGTTTTTCTCCTTATTCTTTGGCACTGAAAGTTTTTACCCCACCACCAACTTTTAATTTTCATGGCACTCGAAAAGCAGGATTATGGAGATTTACGTATATTTGATGAAAGAATTGAAAAACATCCTGTCTTTGTTCTTTGTCAGCATTACTAAAAAGCCTGACATGTTTATTCAAGTCACTGGCAGAAATAATGAAGTGCATCTGTTAGTTGTGGTAAGTTGCCTAGTGAATGAAAGTGAAATAAGTGGGAACGTTAGGTTGGAAGCCATCATCTATTACCAGTCTCACAAAGCAGTCAAATACTTCTACATAGTAAAAATACATCTAAACAGTACTTAAAGCAGCTTTTATAGTTGAATCTGCTGCTAATCATTTTATATGCCTTTTATGTATTTGACTTTCAGGATTAGCAGTATATAGCACTTTGGTATTCATTTACTTTCCTGTCAATAAAGGTTAAGTACTCTCATTTTTATTTATTATTACTTACTAATACGCATTACTAGACCTCTTGCCTGACCACTCGCTGTTCTCACAGTTAGGTGAAAGGTGCTGCAAATAAAAACCGCAAATAAGAGCTCGTCTGACAGTAAAATAAAGGCATAGATGTCCAGTTTTTCTGTACAATTTGTAAAGAGATTTAAAAAAAAAAAAAAGTTTAGCATTTAGAGAGAAGATGATTTTGAAATCTTATCAGTTTGTGGAACACCGCCCGTTAAGATTATGAAGCGATCACTAGTGTTATAATTGAAGAGGGTGCCAGTTTAGTGAGGCAGTTATGTCGTTTGAGCTTGTGTGTGGACATTGTTAAATATGCTGTACTTGCACACACAAGTTGTATGCTTTGATTTTATTGTTCATCCTTTTTTTTTTTTTTTCTTCAATTGAAACTACACCAAAAAAGGGTCAGCATTGATGGCTGGAAGATGACACGTCATTGTCATTTGCCATTTTGTAAGCTGCATTTTCCAAAGCAGGATCACGAGTGTATGGAGCCTATCCCAGCTAGCAAAGAGTGCAAGGCAGGATCACACCCTGGACGAAAGGACATTGCAGTGTGAACACACACATACGTCTTTTTAAATCATGTTTGCCTTCTTCTTGTGTTCAGTGGTTCCTTGTTATACGACTGTATGCGTAGGCAAACAAAAAAAAAAAACGGCAACTTTGCCTTTTAATATGTGTTGCATTTTCTTCAGATTAAAGATAATAGATATCAGAGAATTGCATGCGTTTGTCCTAAAATCTTTTAAGTTTGGAGTAACTAAAGTTCTTTTCTTCCCCCACTTTCTTCCTAGGTGACAAACGATTTGAGTGTTCACAATGCCAGAAACGTTTCATGAGAAGTGACCACCTCACCAAACATTACAAAACGCATATGAACACCAAGAACTTGTGAAACTGCTGTAAAGGAAATATAAGGGAAACAAACTGCTCTTCTTAGAGTCACGAAAACTGGTGTTCATTTTCTGTGGAAGGCCAAACGTGCCAGTAGCAGATCTTCCTCATAATGCTGATTCTTTCCACATCACTTGAGCAAGGCTTTGCAAAAAAAAAAAAAGAAGACGAGGAAAAGGAAGGAAGAAGACTCTTCTGAGCTTTTATTCTCAGCCTGCATGGAGACTGCAGCTTTTCACTGTTTAGTAACACAAAACCCATTTGGATTTCCATGAAATCAAACTCAAACAGTAACATACATGGTGTCTGCTATCTAATCGTCAAAAGTCAGCAACTTTTTTTTCCCCCCCATAAGTGGTATCATAAGAACCTGAATTTTCATATTTTCCATTTTCTTTTGTTGTATAGTCTCGTCGGCAGGTAATTCAGAAACAACAGGGTGACTGAACAGGCATGCAGCCTAAAGTGAAAGGAGACTTTTTTTATGTAGTTGCTGTTTAACTTAAACAATAAAATGATTTAATCTATTAAAGCTCCTGCCTCAAATGAGTGGCAGCAGAATTGTTGCAATTAAAAACTTTGTAAATTTGATTTCACTAGAAACTTGTAATCCTCCATGTCTGCTTTATAAACCATGACATCGCTCTGGAAGATGTGACAATTTTTTCTATTGATAAAGTTGCCTTAGAGAAATTGCACCCAGTATTAAAAACGGATAATTGTGTATTGTGAGAAATTGCATTGCTATTTTAGTTTATAATTGTTTTCTGCTGAGTCGAAAAACAGGTGGGAGCAACAGAGAACCCCTACATATATAAACCAATTATATATTTTATATGTGTATATGTATATAAATGTGGATACACACACACACACACATATATACAGTGTCCATCCATCCATTATCCAACCCGCTATATCCTAACAAAAGGGTCATGGGGGTCTGCTGGAGGCAATCCCAGCCAACACAGGGCGCAAGGCAGGAAACAAACACCGGACAGGGTGCCAGCCCACTGCAGGGCGCACACACACACACGGGACAATTTAGAATCACCAATGCACCTAACCTGCATGTCTTTGGACTGTGGCAGGAAACCCACGCAGACACGGGGAGAACATGCAAACTCCACACAGGGAGGACCCGGGAAGCGAACCCAGGTCTCCTTACTGCAAGGCAGCAGCGCTACCCTCTGTGCCACCGTGCCACCCTGGGTTAATATTAAACACCTAAATTTAATGCTCTCAGTATTTTTGCTTGGTTATTTGCTTTTGAAGTGCATCAAGGTATACCCAGAATGCTTCACATATTTAATGGTTAATAGGCCATTATTGTTACATGTAAAGAATACAGTGAAATTCTTGCCACCATATAGAGTATGCGTGTGTATGTACTGTATATATATATATATATATATATATATATATATATATATATATAATATACACACATACACATTTTGTACTTTATATTTTACTTGGACTCAGTTTTTCTCTCTCTTAGTATGTCCTTTCTAAGTTATTATGTCCACTTGTGCCCCTCCTAGACACACCCAAGCTGGTTTATTAATTTTAATGTTGGGTTTTACACAGAATCTTGTCTTTTTCTTTTTTCTTTTCTTTTTTTTTTGGTCTTTCCATGCCAGCACAGCAGATGCCTCATTTATGCTTTTTGAGGAAGTCGGGTGCATTGAGTGATTACAGCATTTTGTTGTGTTGTGCAGTCACCATTACATATTTCAAAGATGGTACTCAAAAAAACTGATCACTGTTTAAAATGAATAGAATTGATGATGTTCACCTTATGTACAGAAATTGTTTATTTTAAAAGAGTAATATTTTGGCCAGACTGATCTCTCATTTAAGCTTTTGAGCTGTTTGTATAATGCTTTGCAAATTTAAAAACTGGTTTTGTATATTGTGCAGATGTGATACGTTTGTATATAGGGCTGGTACTTTACTACTAATATTTGTTTTTGTTTTATTCCTTTATTAGACTAAACCAATCAAAAATACAGATGTTTAATTTCTCAACAGCAAGCACTTCTGCATGTGGCATGGGTATAAAGTGCCTAAAAATGAATGTAAAGTGTTTTTTATTTTTTTGAAGCAGCACTGATTTCACCTTTTGCTCTCTAAAGATAGTTTTTATGTTCAAAAAGTGTTAACAACATTTTTTTTAAAAAACAGAAAAACAAGTCAGTAGCTTAAAATGGATAGGACAGGATTTACACTTATTTCTGTTTCATGTCATGGCTCTTATGTTCCGCAGTATACTTCAAAATAAGTCCTAATTTAAGTTTTTGATTATTTTTTTTAAGAGTGTGTGTGTTTTTTTCTCATTATTTAAACTGTAGCATTACATTTTCCATAACAGCTTATATTAAAAATAACAGCATTTTACAGTAGTTGAGTTAAAAAGTCTGTGCTTTATGTAGATATTTTTTTGTTTCTCTTACCTTTTTTATTTGATCTGAATGTTTTGGTTTTTTTTTTTTTAAGTACCAAGTCAGCCTGTTTAAAATATCTGAACATTTCTGTTTCCTGCGTTTTCCTTTTGTTAATTTATGATTCTCTTTCCTTTTCCTTTCTCTTGTGTTAAGTTCTTAAGTAACGCCAGAGCGACTGAGGCCTGTCCTTTTGTGTTTGCCGCGTTGCCATTTCGCTCGCATGAATACACCTGCCGGTTTGTGAAATAACCCAAAATGTTTCTGTCTGCTTTAGAGCGTCGTATCCTCGCATTCTAATCACATTCACGGATGCTTGACCATCTTTGCCAAGGTAGGATAACTCTGCTTGGTTTTCAGACTTGTTGACGAAAGTGACGTTCGCTAAAAGCAGCCTGTCTTTGTTTAAGCCACACAACCTGTGTTGTGACTGTCAGACATTAGCACCTTTTGTTTGTTTGGTTTTTGTAATACCTGTGACTAGCAATCCTAATCAAAATGACTTTCCATTTCAAAAATCACAATCTGTCACTTCAGATGTTGGGGTTGGGGGGTCATTAATAGTAAATATGTGTTTTCTGTCCTGGTATAGCAGTGATCAGATACAGCAGTGCCAGTTACAAATTCCAGTAAATTTAATTTTCAGTGTAATGTTTCATTTTTTTCTCTCTGATTCAGTTGGTTATGAAGATTTGCTGCAACGTGTGTGTGTGTGTGTGTGTGTGACTTTCCCCATGTTTATCCATCCATTACCCAACCCGTTTATATCCTAACACAGGGTCACGGGGGTCTGCTGGAGCCAATCCCAGCCAACACAGGGCGCAAGGCAGGAAACAAACCCCGGGCAGGGTGCCAGCCCACCACAGTTTCCCATGTTTAATTGTATTTCATTTTATTTTTCCATTGGGAGAGGTTTTTACCCCCCAGCTTGAAGTCTGCCGATTTGAGTTATGCTGGTCCTTAACTTCTACACGTTTCAATAAATTGCATTCTGAATATATTTACACAGTGCAGAATAAACGACGAGTTGTCCGGCTTGATAAAAAGAGTAAAGATGTGCACGTTAGTTTATTGGAGTCTCTTATTGGACCCCCAATGAGTCTGTGAGCCTTGTAAAGAAGCGGCGTCTCATCCGGGGTCCGCTCCTGATTCTGCTGGGGTAGACTGTGGCTCTCAAGTCCCTGATCTGCACTCCGAAAATTCCTGGTTCTTTAATGGCACTTTGTGGGTCTTTTTTTTTTTTTTTAATTTTGGGGCCTCTGCGGTTCCTTGTAGAACTATTGTTTGACTAATCACCATTTCATTCTGAGGAAGGTTCTTTGCAACTGAAGCTGGTACTTTGTGCTTTGTATCTGATATGTAGAAAAACAAAATGGAAATCTTTATAAAGTACGGTTGGCTTCCTAGTTGGACACTTGACAGATTAAGAAAGCCTGCACTTCGCCTGTGTGACATCCGTATGCAGAGAGAGTCGTTTGAAAATCGGGACCTATTGAGACTCCACAGATCTGTTAACATCACTTTGTGGTTCTTCGCTGCATGGAGCCTGTGATGGATCTGAATAAATAAAAGGTTCTCTCTGGAACCTTCACATACAGTAGATGGGTCTTTTGGAAATCGAAAATGGCTCCTCTATGGCATCACTCTGAAGAATCACCCTGGCACCTTTATTTTTAAGAGTGGGGGTAAGACAATGAAGACGTGAATGGGTTTGAATGAAAATCGGAATGTTGTGAAGCCGTTCAAGTGCTGTCTGGGGTGTTGCCAGCGTGAAGTCATCGTGTGCAAGAGACTCGGGACTCCGCAGAGTTCTAGAAAAGGAGGATTTGTATGGCAGGTGCCTTCAGCACTTCACGGTAGAAGTGAAATTTCCTTGAATTTACAGGAGTACGTTTTTATCAGGTTCAGTTTTTCATTTGTTGATGTGAAATTTAGTTTTACGCATCTCCGTTTTTTTTTTCCTATTTTTTTTTTATTTTAAAACGACATTGCAGAATGGAAGCAGAAACAAATCCAGAAGCCAAATATTCTGTTTTATAGCATACTCCCAAGTTAACTGTAATTTTCTTTTTTGTGTTCAAGGTATAGCAAAATTGCCAGTGGTTTGGAAATCAAAAGTCTAGAGAAGAGCAACTAGGCTGATTTCAGGTCTGAAGGGAATGAGTTAGGAGGAAAGATTAAAAGAGCTGAGCCCTTTCAGTTTAAGCAAAAAGAGATTTTAGAAGAGACCTCATTGAAGTGTTTAAAACTATGATGGGAATTAGTCCGGTGGACTGAGATTTGTGACTTTAAAATGAGTTCATCAAGAACACGGGGGCACAGTTGGAAACATACAAGCATCAGGAAGCTATTCTTCACACGGCAAACCACAGATACGTGGAACAGGTGACCAAGTAACGTGGATGTTAGGGACCTTCAAAACTCGATTTGATGTTACTTTGGAGGAATTAACTGAATAGGACTGTCGAGCCTTGTTGGGTTGGATGGCCTGTTCTCATCTAAATCTTTCTAATGTTGGTATTTTTCAAGGGTACGGTACTTGAGAACCAAAGTCAATGTCTCAACTTTTTAATAAGATAGGCATAATATCACTCCTAACTTTTTAACTGCCCATCCATTTTCCTAACCTGTATATCCCAACATATTCTTTGGGGAAGATGCTGCATTGTGTATAAAACTGGAGCGTTGCACATTCCCCTGGGATACGGTAACTCATACCGGGCCAGTTCAGACACAACAATTGAGCTACAGTAGTCTGTTGTGGAAGGTAGGTTAAGAAATGAGGCAGCAGTATGGTTTCATGCCAAGAAAGAGCACCACAGACAATGTTTGCTTTGAGGATGTTGATGGAGAAGTTAAGAGAATCCCAGAAGGAGCTGCATTGTGTGCCTTTGTGAACCTGCAGAAAGCATATGACAGGGTGACAAGAGAGGAGCTGTGGTATTGTATGAGGAAGTCGGGAGTGGAAGAGAAGTACGTACGAGTTGTACAGGATATGTACGAGGGAAGTGTGACTGTGGTGAGGTCTGCAGTAGGAGCGACGGAGGTGGGATTACATCTGGGATCAGCTCTGAACCCTTTCTTATTTGCAACGGTGATGGACAGGTTGACAGGCGAGATTAGACAGGAGTCCCCGTGGACTATGATGTTTGCTGATGACATTGTGATCTGTAGTGAGAGTAGGGAGCAGGTTGAGGAGACCCTGGAGAGGTGGAGATATGAGAGGAGAGGAATGAAGGTCAGTAGGAACAACACAGAATACATGAGTGTGAATAAAAGGGAGGTCAGTGGAATGGTGAGCATGAAGGGAGTAGAGTTGGTGAAGGTGGATGAGTTTAAATACTTGGGGATCCACAGTAAAGAGTAACAGGGATTGTGGAAGAGAGGTGAAAGAGAGTGCAGGCAGGATGTCAGGAGTAATTTGTGACAGACGGGTATCAGCAAGAGTGAAAGGAAAGGTCTACAGGACGGTAGTGAGACCAGCTTTGTTATATGGGTTGGAGACGGTGGAACTGACCAGAAAGCAGGAGACAGAGCTGGAGGTGGCAGAGTTAAAGATGCCAAGATTTACATTGGGGTGACGAGGATGAACAGGATTAGAAATGAGGACATTAGAGGGTCAGCTCAGGTGGGACAGTTGGTAGACAAAGTCAGAGAGATTGCATTGGTTTGGACATGTGCAGAGGAGAGATGCTGGGTATATTGGGAGAAGGATGATAATTATAGAGCTGCCAGGGAAGAGGAAAAGAGGAAGGCCTAAGAGAAGGTTTATGGATGTGGTGAGAGAGGACATGCAGGTGATGGGGGTGACAGAGAAAGATACAGAGGACAGAAAGATATGGAAGAAGATGACCTGCTGTGGCGACCCCTAACGGGAGCAGCCGAAAGAAGATGAAGTCTGTACTTCTTTCAACTATGGAAAGAAAGCAAAGAAACCTTTAAGGGCCTATACAAGCTGCATAATATGACTGCGCTGGCATTCACACCAAAGTCCATGAAATAATCTGATAACTGAACGACACATTTAACTAAATTGAAATGATTAACGTATTATACATACGTATTGTGCAATTAACCAGAATGATTAACTTCAAATTTTTATGTCGTGGATTTAATACAATGGGATTCCTCCCTGCTTACCTCCCACAGACTCCCAGTAGCACAATACAAACGATAATGACTATACCATCGTACGTCAAATACAACATGAAATAATCGTTAAGAAATACGAATCAGGTCTGCTCATGTGGCTGTTAGTGGCCTTGTGACCGAGTGAGAATGTATTTTTCCTTAAGTTGCCAGGTATTCTCTCTGAAGGTAGTTCTTACCTTGAACCCGACAATGCTGTGACAGACTGCAGCCACCTGCAACTCTCTACGTGGATTACGTGATTTCAATGAAACGATGAATGAATGGATGTTTTTGTGTATATTTAACGTGCAGTTTATACTGGATTTTTACAGAATGCTATTTTAATGGCATGGTCATTTATAATGTGTTCCTCTGAGTCTGTTAATGAGACTGTGTCAAAATTTAACATCTAGATAGTTTCCTGCGATATAGGAATGGCGGCATGATTATGAAAACGCGTTTTCTGATATATATTGGCTTCTGTGGGGCTCCGTAGATTCCAGTTGTCTGCTGGTGACGTCACAGGGATGATGTTAACGATTGGCTATTGAAGGCATAGAGCCCAAATAGACAAATAGCTAGTCCTGTTACGTCACCGGCACGAGCGTCCACCTACCCCTCCCCTGAAATGTTAAAGTCCGCGAACCTGCGCGTACTGGTGAGGTGCAGTTTGTTTAATTTGTCACCAGTGGCTCGGTGTTGTAGTGGACAGTCGCGGAAGATGGACCTGAGCGCCATGAGGAAAACCTACAAGGCAGACGAAGAGGTCAGTGCCTTGAATTGATACTACTTTATTATTATTTTTGCCTACTTGCACGCTGATGTTTTGGCGCCACAGGGCAGCCTTCCGTGTAGCTGCTGCGCTTCAGCGGCAAAGCGAAGGGGTTCGTCGTCAAACCTGCACGGGGCGCCGCGTTTTCCCAAATACGCGTGTTGGAGCCTCTTTATTTTAGTGTAAGTTGCTTATTTTTGCGACGGTGTCGTCTTTCGACATCTGCAGATAATTTATTGTTATAACGAGTAGAATTCATTGGAAACCATTTCTTCGTGTCATTCTATATAGAGAGACTGGAAGCTTAGTAAAGGTGCCCTCTTACCCTTTTTACCTACCTGACTTATCCTTCAGCAAGTAACCCTTACGAATAGTTTTATTCTTGTATAACCGCTTTGCAAATCATCTTTGTGACTCGTTTTAAAGATACATTCTGGGTGTGCTGTTATATTACTCGAACACCAATACAACATTGACAGCAGTTGACAGCGGTCAAACACCTGGCAGTCGCGCATGCGCACTCCTGCATCGCCAGGCTGAACAAATCCCAGTGAAGCACATCTGCTCGGAATTCTGCGCAGGCCTCTATGTCGGTGGTTCGCAGTCTCGGCCCAGGGGTCTCACTGCAGCTGCTGGTTTTTGTTCCAACCAACTTCTGTTTTTAATTGGACCGCTAGCCCAATGAAGTGATCAGTTTTTACCAGGTTTCTGTGTTTTGGAGTCAATGTAACAGTGATGAGACAAAGTCCCGTAATTTTTTTTATTAAAATGTACAAAGCAATTATATTTTAGCCTGGCGTTCATTGTTCTTTTTCAGTTTTTTTTTTTGGTTGTTTGATCCATTTTTTCCTAATTAGTGGGTCTGGCGCTAAAGTAGGTGCAGCCTTTTATAACCCAGTGTTGTTTTTGCAGGTGTCTGCCCAGCTTCTTTTTAATTGTCATTATTAGGATACAGCGTTAGACACAAACGACACAGAAAAGGGGTCAAAAATAATAGAAAAAAATGAGTTCAGCATTTAGACATATGAAAAAATAGAAATACTTTTAAATATTTTCTATATGTAAAAAATCACACTATTGTGCTTTTCTGAATGTAGAATAAGAGAAGAGAAAAAAAGACCAGCAAATTAAATGTGATTCTGGTTGGGACAAAAGCCTGCAGCCACAGAGGGTCCCCAGCACTGAGTTTGAGAACCCCTGCTATAGGGACAGGCCATGCTGCAGATGACAACAATACCCAGATGACCGACTTGAAGCGTGAAGTGGACAGAGGTGAACAAGTTGATGGTGTTGACTAATAAATCTGTGCGTTCTTTTACTTTAATGTTTAGTCCCAAAGAATTACCTTCACCTGTATAGGTGACAACCCATGTTACCTGTCAAAAACCTGACATGTGCCTTCTCAAATATGACAGAAGAGAAATGACACTTGGTGGGGGCAGCAGTGGTATAATAGTGAGAGACTCTGCTTTCAACCCCGAACTGAAAGCTTTAGAGAAAATACGGCCCCACCAAGAGGGCATTGGAGCCATGACAAAAACAGTGAGGAGAAGGATTGATATAAAAAAATAAGGTTCATTTTAATGGATGGGACTCGAACCCTGATCTCTTTGTTTTTTGTTTGAATGGTAAGTGTGCTAGACATCACACCACCATCGCCACCTACACGGTACCATTTCACTGTCACTATGCTGAGATGTACCTGTATATAAAATTTTGAATATGTGCCTTATAAAAATAAGGCTGTGCATAAATAACCAACAGCCCCACCATGGTCTTCACGCTTTTGTATCGCTGGTGACCTTGTATGTTATAAGACTTTAATAAGAAGATTTCATAATAGCACTTGCCTGTGAAATGCACAGCCGTTTTAATGCATCGAAGTGTGTTATTTGTTTAAATGGTTGTTTGTAATCTACATTCACAAAACCAAATCACTTGCTGCTGCTCTGAAGTTCATGAAGTAATGAAGCAGAAACTGGGGCTTGTTTGTTTTTGCTGGCAGCTGATCCTGTCACAAAAATGCCACTTCTTAGAAAATCTTGTTTTCTGGTCAAACTTGAAAGCTTTATTTTTAATGTTCTACTATTGTGCAAATGTTTTTGTAAATGCTTTAGCAATACTGTAGCCAGGATAAGGTTTAAATATAATGGATATGCAGCATTAAAAGTACCAGCTAGATTTTAGTTAGAGGTGTGCATATGCGCCTTCCTTGTCATAAGTGGTGGAGGGAGATTGATCATGATGGTTGCAGCATTCATGTGGATTCTTTTTTTAATAATTTTTCTGCCATTTTCTTTTTCTTTTTTTATAGGCATTTGAAGAGAATCATTTGGTATCTTTGGATCCAATTCAGCAGTTCACCAAGTGGTTTGAGGAGGCATCACATTGTCCTGCTGTGGGAGAAGCCAATGCTATGTGTTTGGCAACCTGCACTAAGTAAGCTGGCCGCTCCACTCTCAAGTGTGTGTGTGTGTGTGTGTGAATTAGTGGTGTTGGTCAAGGGGTTAATCTGTTGGACAAACTGTTGAAGGTTCAAGACCAATGTAGACTAATTAATAATAAAAAAAAATTATATTAATTGATATTGGAGGTTTGTCAAAGTACTTTAATATGACAGTTAAGCGGCATTGATCAAGTGGTTAACATGTTGGATGTTCAAAGGTTCGAGACCAATGTACACTAACTAATCTGTTTTGTTTTGTTTTTTTTTTGTTTTATTTAGTTTTACCGTTTTTCATCATTTTGTATTCAAATTTGGTGAAATACTCTTTTCAGAGATTTGGCGATACTGGCTCAGTGGATTAAGTGTTGGGCTTTTCTAAGAAAGATTGAAGGTTTTGATTCTCCAACAGACACACACATTGCCAGTACTTCACACGTGTGAGGTTTCAATGGGGTTAGGATTTTGAATGAGTGTTGTGTGTCACTTCATGATCGCTCTGTCGATTAATGTTATTTCTGTCAAGTCCCTTCCCACCCAGGTCAGGACTGTGCAGGGAGACACAGCAAACCTTCTGGCAATGACACGTATTGATGTGCCATCCTGGAGAAGTTGGACTGCCTGTGCAACCTCTGTAGGGTCCAAGTATCGCCTCATGCTACCAGTAGTGACACTGACTGTAGCCAAATGCAAAACTAGTGAAGAAACAGTCAGAAAAGATGAGGAGGGAAAAATGTCAGTGGCCTCCACCTGTTAAACCATTCCTGTTTTGGGGGTCATCTCATTGTTGCCCCTCTAGTGCATCTGTTGTTAATTTCATTAACACCACAGCAGCTGAAACTGATTAACAACCCCCTCTGCTACTTAACTGACCAGATTAATATCCCATAAGTTTCATTGACTTTATGCTATACTCGGATTAAAAAGTGTTCCTTTAATTCTTTTGAGCAGTATATATGTGTATGTGTATATATGTATGTGTATATATGTGTATGTGTGTGACACAAGTTTATTAACAAATGCACTGAAAAGTGGAAAAAAAAAGTTTTCTTCTACTAAGATTTTGTTGGTTATATGTGATTTAAAAATAACATGTTTCCTTGCTGAATATTAAGGCAGGCCGCTAATCTGGCTGTACTTGTTCCTTTTTATTTGTGCCTTGGATATTTTCTCAATGTGAGTAAAATGTGGTAATGCCATATTTTGACATTGCTCCCCCTTGAATTAAAGACCCCGTGTGGACAGCACAACTGTTAAGAAGAAGCCTGCGTTTTGTTTTGTTTTTTTTTGTTTGTTTGTTTTTTAACCCCCCTGAAAGTTGTTAGTGACTTGTATTTAACTCATATTTCAGAGTTTGCTGTTTTGGAAAGTTAATTTGCTAAAAAGCTCACAGCAACGTGAATAGCAGTGATTATCTAGCAAACATCATTCAATGAAGATTTGGTTTATTCAAACTTTATGGAGCTGCGCCTGTTTTACACTTTTTTTTTTTTTTTTTTCCTCCAATATTTGTGCAAACTCAAGATGCCAATTAATATCTGGTTCCACTCTTACCTTGAAAACAGTCATACTTTTATGGACTTAAAAATCCTCTGGAGTCCCCTAAAAGGCCATTATGCCACTTTGTCCCTTTTGAGTTCCTCCCCATTATAGCAGCCAAATTATGAATTTGCTCACATGGTCATTTCTGGATGGTGTACATCTTGATCACATTTTGTGTTGACTTTGCTCCAGGAGATTCTAAAATGCTGTTGACACTTTCAATTAAGTCAAATATATAAGTATAGAACAAAGTCCACTTCCATCTCGTACCCAATTTCAAGAGCTGTGTGAAGAATGCCTACTATGAGGCAAGTCCTCATATGTGGTGAACGTCAAAGAGGTCTACACAGAGGCAAGGGTGCATGTGTTTTAGAACAACATTAATGAATTCTCGTCTAATTCAGATATTGTTAAAAAAAATAATAAGCTTTTTGTTTTATGCATCCTTATTTCAGTATATGCCAGAGTACTTCAGGCAAGTCTGTGCCAAGTATTTGAAAGAACATCCAAGAAAACCTAATTGTATTATGTAATGAGTCCAGTCTTCTGGTGTGTTCTGTCTGACCATTGTGTCCATCATGCTGTATCAGCCACCATTTTATTATAAAATTCAAAATGCTTTCAGTTCTACCTTAACATCTGCCCATATGTATCTTCCTCAGCATCCCTATGTCATTACTGAGTTATTGAGAGCTGGAGTCAATCCCACCTGCTTTGGGTATACAGACCAAGAGCCAAGGCCCTGCCTGGAGTGCTGATCTGTCGAGGCACACTCGCGCATCGTCATGTCCTCCTTACAGTCTGATTTAGAGTCTTTATTTATCTCAACCTGCACATCTTCGAGATGTAGGCTATGATGAAACTGGAGTACCCAAGTGACCTTTAGCATTCTTGGCTTTTGTTCCACAGGGAGGGTAGGCCATCTGCACGAATGCTGCTTCTAAAGGGCTTTGGTCGAGATGGTTTCAGATTCTTCACAAACTATGAGAGCCGGAAGGGAAAGGAGCTGGTAAGATGCGATAGTTTTCTATTCTCAGTGTGGTTTGAAGTTATTAGTGGGTTGTGGTGTTTTTCTTATTGTGGAATTTCAGTCTCGGAGGTTCTTTTTAGTTTTTAGAAACATTTTGCAAAGAACATTCAAATTTTGCATGTCACAAAGTGTATAAGATGGCACCGTCCAATACCACTAGGTTACCAATCCAGGTAAATGTGTGCCCGTTGTATTTCAGAAATAAATGCAACACTCAGGGGCTTTCACCATATTTTCTAAAGGTCTTTAATCCCAGCTCTGCCGTTACTCTTTGTTTGACCAACACATTCCCAAAGACCTGCAGATCAGATGAATTTTAATTCCAAACTGGTCCAAGTGCATGAGTGGGATCTGTAATGGACTGGCACGCTATGATAGGCCGTGGCCTTGTATGGAAGTAAAACATTTTTGTAATTTTGTCTCGACCTGTTTCTGCTTTCTGTGTTACCAAATTTGCTCTGCCTACTTTTAAGAGTGTGACCGCCACTCTGTTTGCCTTGTGGAATCGCATGTGCCATTGTATTGCTAGTATTAAAGATGTTTTTAGTGCATTACATTTTTTTTTGACATTTTATCTGGTAAGTCATTATTTTATGTAGCAATGGAAACACTGAATGCTCAACCAGTTTCCTGATATTTCATGATTCTGTGAAGGAGAAGAGACTCCCAACTCTTATGTGGCCCAAATGTCCTCACTACGCCCACACATTCTCTGGAGTCCCCTGAAGGCCGTTCTGCGACCTTTTTTCTATTTTTCTCTTTTGAGCTTCTCCCTGTCATAGCAGCCTAATTCTGAATTTGCTCACATGGTCATTTCTGGTTGGTGTTCATCTTGATCACATTTTGTGTTGACTTTGCTCTAGGTGACTCTTCAAAATGTTGCCATGTTAGACTATAAGGTGCTCCACTGAGAAACTGGGCATTGTTCATTTTGCTAATGGTGACCCAGCTGACTTTTACTGTAACATTTGCAGGACAGCAATCCCTATGCCACACTGGTGTTCTACTGGGAACCTTTAAACAGACAGGTAAGCATTTGGCTTTCTCCATTCTGTATTTATTTGTTATGATGTTTGACCAACTGGCTGTAGCTCCATTTTATATTGGATTGTCCATTGATTACCTCATTTGTTCTACTAGAGGTGGTTGCCAGTTTTTACTTCTCATTAAATTTGAACCATTTTCAATAAAAGAGTGCATTCTTAAGGGTACACTGACTTGAATAATCCAGGTTTTCAATTTTCTCCTCTGGCATGACCACTCTTTTCATTGATGTCCTGTTGAAGAGAGTGAAAGCTTTTCGGTTGGATTGTTCTTATTCTTGCATCCAGACAGGTTTGCCAGTGGATTTAGTGGCTGCATTGCATACTGATGTGGCATCTGCTTGCTTCATGATTACTGGCATACAGCCCCCATCTGTTTCAGACATGTATAGCACAGGCCGATTTTAGAAAAGTGTTTTTACAGCCCTCTGTCTCGTGCACAGTCTCTTTTCCATCTCTTGTGCTCCGAATCCTTAGCACTTGCACCACTAGAGTCAGAGCTGGCCTTCTATCCACAGGGCTACACACCAGCTGCTTGTGCTGACAGATGCATGATGGTTGTTTATATCGTCATGTATTTGGTGAATGATGGTACATTCAGTGTTGAACTCATTGTCTGTTGGTGTTGATCCAATGTTGCTAGTCAATGAGAAACATGCAAATAAGAATTTCACTCTACTGTTAAATGTCAAATTAGACTTTGAACAATGTCTTCCTGTCTCATTTGTAATTTACCACGGGGAGCAAAAAATCTAATTTTTGTGAGGGCCTTGTCTGAGCAGGTACGTATTGAGGGAATGGTGCGTCGGCTTCCACGTGATGCGGCAGAGGAGTACTTCCACTCTCGACCCAAAGACAGTCAGATTGGAGCTCTGGTGAGCCAGCAGAGCACAGTGATTCCCAACAGAGAGGTAAGATTTGGGTGGGATGGGGGTGCCCTCAAAGGGGGTGACGTGCAGCTTTAGAGTTCTTTAATTCTGATGCATTAGAATAAGTACATTTATAATTGTATTCCATTGTTGGTGAGTAAGATTTAACTTGTCTTTCCTCGTTTCTATTTATTCTCCTATTTTCAGTTTTTAAGGCAGAGAAATGTAGAACTATGCGAAAAGTACAAAGACATTGAGGTACCCCTGCCAGATTACTGGTAAGTGTGTATTTATGAATATTCTTATCCTGTGGAATTTTTAAAAAATTGAAGATCAGGAGGCTGTGATCGTTCTCACTTTGCATTGTTTAGGATTGGGCGTCGAATCATTTAGTAATTATTGATCCATCCCAAAAATGTAGTCAACCTGCCGTAGCGGAAGACTGATACTAGTGCATGCTGCCTGAAATCTGTGACATCCTCGTATGATTTGGCTTTTCTTTTTGGCAGTGCACATTATAGCCACCAGAGGGCACACATCCGGAATATCACTGTATTCTTACTTGCCATGGCCACACTGATATATCCACTCCACGTTGTACCTCTTTATAACTTTGTGAAACCATGGATCTTAACACCTGATATTTTGTCCCTTTTAAGTGTGTTTTTTTTTTTTATTTATTTCTAACCATTGTGTGCATTTTAACTGGCCTTTGGAGTGCCCTACAATAATCTTTCTTCATTTTTATCCATGCTTACCTGCATATGTCATTTGTTTTACTGGCCTTTCTTCTGCACAAACAGCCTAATAACCTTTACCCAAGACTCTCCTTTTTGGACTCCTACAGGGGTGGGTACATTCTGAAGCCTGATATTATAGAGTTTTGGCAAGGCCAGACCAATCGGCTGCATGACCGACTCGTCTTCAGGAAGAAGGCATGCAGTACCTTGACAGAGACCGAATGTGTTCAAGTAGAAGATGGCTGGGTCCTTCAGAGGCTCGCTCCATGAAGTAGCACTGATGTCATTTCATTGAACTGTCTCCTCTCATTTCTCACCACCTTCTGCAGAACAGAAGCTGCTGCTCGCCGGTCCAAGCAAACCAACGTTTTTGATTGTTCATTTTATATCATGTTAAGTTAATTAACTTGTCAAGTCTGTCAGTGTTGAAAGTGTATTTTGTACATATTTTAGAAATTTTTAGATGCACTGCCTCAAGCCAACTGGAGGCATTATGGAGCCCAGGTTTCGCTGCATCATCTAGGCTTCTGTTTTTAGATGTTTTACCAGAATTCACCATACTCCATATGCTTTGGGGGTTTGTGCCATGTTTTTATTGTTTCTGGGTATCTTGACTGTATTGTCATTGTTGTTAATGTTGGTACTAAGGTATAGGCATAATAAAACCATTTTAAGGAAAGGCTTTGAAGACTTGTCTATCAAGAGGGGTGTGCTACCCTTATGAAGTAGCCATATGGTAAAAGAATGGGGGTTTAGATTATACTGGGTCAGGGGTGGTGAACTCCAGTCCTGGAGGGCCGCCGTGGCTGCAGGTTTTCATTCTAACCCTTTGCCTGATCAGTGACCAGTTTTCACTGCTAATTAACTTTTTTCCCCCATCACTTTTTAAATAGCGCTGTTAGAGTTCAGCCCTCTGAATTGATTCTTTTCTTTATTAAATGACGGCCAAGCAGAACAACATTTATTTATATAGCCCAATTTTATACAAATAATGTAGCTCAAAGTGCTTTACATGATGAAGAAATGAGAAATAAGACAAAGTAAGAATTAGAATAAGTCAACTCTGATTAACATAGAATAAGAGTAAGGTCCGATGGCCAGGTCAGGACAGAAAAAGCAAAAAAAAAAAAAAAACTTTAGAAAGCTGGAGAGAAAAAATGAAAATCTGCAGGGGTTCCAGACCACGAGACCGCCCAGTCCCCTCTGGAAATGAGATGTGAAACGAGCTAAGAGACGACCAGCTGAACTGAGGCTTCAAACTCCAACCAATTTCTTAATGAGAAGCCAATTCTTGCTGTTCGTTAAACCCGTTATTTAATTCCATGGCTTGTTGCTGCTCTCATTCTGCCACAGCACACACTTTGAAAACTGTTGTTTTTCTGTTCTTTCTAAAAGCACCAATGTCAAAATGTTTTGGTGACCTGAGAGATCAACCTTACCAAGGACATCGCCTCTCTTTAATTTCAGATATTGTGTGATGGGCACAGGGGAGCTGGTCATATGGTGGCTTGTTTTGTGTGTCATTATTATTTGGCTGCTAATTAAAGAAAAAGAAACAACTATGGGGCCTGAGTCGAGTTAATTAAAAGACGTAATCAGCAGCAAAAACTGCTCGCTAAGTAAGAAGATGGTAAGAATGAAAACCTGCGGTGCTCAAGGCCTGGAGTTCACCACCCCTGTACTGGGTAGTTAAATTAGAGGTTTCTGTGTCCATGTTGGATTTCTGCTTGACACTTGGTGTGTAGGCCGATCAGAGAACATTTTCACTCTTCTGCTGTATTTGTCACGTTCTTCTCCACTGCAGATATCCTCACTAAGTATTACTCACACCCCATTTGGAGCTTCATTGTATCTAAATTCTTGTCAAGTGTGTGGTGCAGTTTTTATTTTTGCCTAACCTTTCTATAATGTGTAGCCATTTATATTGTACCTGCGTCTGTCACAATCGGCCTGTGCAGTTCCCTTTCATTTTTTTGGCATGTCCATTTCTAGTAACCCCAGTCTTCTACTGCATTTGTCACCGTCTTAGACGCCATTTGAACTGTTAAATCTGGCCTGTTGAAAATGGCTTATTGAGCCCCTCAATCCAACACATTTTTTTTTTGGTTTCAAGTAATACTTGGTAACCTGCCTGGCACAGGAGTGAAGTCTTGGACTTGTGGCAGGGTCACTGATGCTCAACTGATTTAGAAGGCGGCTCCAGCCAAAACAACTTCAGCATGAAAAAGGCCAGAAAAAAGAGGAGTTGTTTCAACTGCAGTGATGAAAGGAAAGATGGGAAGAAGACCATGTGGATGCCATCTTTTCACCCTTTAATTGGTGTGATAAAGGTTTTAGGAACATCAATCTGGAGTCCACGCATAGGTGTTGGTTGCTAGAAGGTCACGTGGTACTTGGGTTAAAGAATGGACTCCTCAGGCATCTCTTGACAGCTGTCGTTCCATTTCAAATGACTACCAGGGTTGAACTGGTGCCATCTGCCCCATACGTCACTCAAATGCACCTGCTTTTCTTCTGCTGTATCTTTTGAAAATTTTCTCACAGATTTGACAGCGATACTGTACTGTGTTTATCCATGGTGGCCCACCGATCGATGCACTGACCGCAGAATACACCACGTGAGACTCTCTGTGGCTTCAAACCCTCTCCGTGCCCATCACTTAGTAAATGGATTCTGTGTATTTTTATGTTTTCTGTTTTTCATGAAGGGTTTATTTGAAGAAATGAAAACCTGAATTTAGTGCTTTTTTTTTATATATAAATGTGCCTCATCTTTTCTAAAGAGCTGCCCTGCGTGTATGAAAGGATTTCCGTTCGTTGAATAGTGGTGCTTTGTAGGCACAAAAACCTAATCCTGAGTGAAATTTGTGGAGGTTCAGCTTGAATAGCAAACCCATAGCTTTGTAAATGCAAATTGGATTTGCATGCAGCAGCAGCAGCAGCCTGCCATTTGGAAAATTAAGTTTAAAGTAGCTGCATCCTGCCTGCCTGAGTTTTAATTTTGTGTTTCAGTATTTTTAAACAGAAGGTTACTAAGCTACATTTTAAAGAGAAGTTTGGGATGCCAGTCTTGCAAAAAACTTTAATATGAGCCAATTTAGAGCTACCTGTTAGAGCCTAACTTGGAGGGGTTGGAAGGTACCCACTTAAATGTGGTGAACACGTGCGAGTGCCACAGTGAGACTGGTTCAAAAGTCAAATCCTAGAGCTACAGTATCAGGGTACAACACTGACTGCTGCCTGGTCTCCTATTAATCCAGTGGTCCCTGATGGCACCCAGTACCACGGCAGCTGCCCTCCTTACCTTCTTTCTCTCTTGCACTTTCCGGTGTCTGTTTCTCCCTCCCAACATGACTTTGCTTGAATTTGCATCCTGACTACGAGCCCAGCTGTCTGGTGGCAGGCACTCCTATTGGCTTTTTGAGGAACTGCATCCCAGAGTGAGTCCTGCACGGCATCTCCCATTTTCTTTGCTCCCTTGAGTGTAGTAGGATCCTCACTTACTCACGCAAACACACACACTGGGCCGATCTGGAGACACAAGTTAACCTAACTGGTGTGACTTTGGAGATGCAGGAGGAAAGTAGGATTACCCAGAATAAAACCTGCACACAAAATATGTCAAGTCAAGTCTGGTTGGACGAATGATTGAAACCCCTGATGCTCAATCTGTGAGGTGGTAGGGCTACCCCAGTGCCACTCACTTTAGCCTTTAACTGTAACAAATAATTAAAACCTCAAGTGTTTACTGTTTATTTTGATATAAACTCCTCTGTTTGCTATGTAAAGCAACTTTATGCTCCGTGAATGGCACTATATAAGGTAAACATTAACTCATTGATTTGACAGTAGACTCAAGGTAGCTGGAGCGTACTCGCCCAACACTTACATTTTAATAATTGCTACTTTTTTCTGCAGGATGCTCTTGAACCGAAGTACCATTAATATTGCATTCAAAATCTACAAAAAGTGGAACAAGGTCTTTTCATTTTCTCTCTCTTCAAGGTAAAGCATCTACAGTGGGGGTCACAGGTTGATATTCTGTTATCTTTGAATTAAAAAAAAATTATACAGGGAAAAATATGTCATACTGTTGTAGCCTTGACAGGGTGCAAGGTGTGTGCTGTTTATGATAAATATGGACAGCACTGTATTATTATTATTACTTATTAATTGGCTGACGTTAATAGGGGTAAAAGGCACTCTATAACAGATAGATATGAAAGTTAAATATTAAAAAGCGCCATACCATAGTTATAAACGTGCTATTGTATATATGCACCTAGCTGACAGATGAAAGGCACTGCACATCTGAAAACATTACACAGCAGGTAGACAAATATAACAAGCACTGTATCATAGACATATCGTTCATCTCACATCAGTGTATTCACTGACAGTTACTGTAGATGTGATGTATTTATATAATACTAGGGGGCTTTGCCCCCTGCTCACTTCACTCGTCAACCCCCGGGCCTGTGCTACACATTAGGCTCTTTGCGGTTCTGCCACTTGCGTATGGGGATGCAGCTGTACAATTTAAACAGATTTTTATTTTCATGGGAATTGTTACATATCCATAATAGAACTCTTTTACATTACAGCGAGTAATTAACCATATTAAAAAAGAGTAAAACGTAATAATTTGAAAGTAAATTATGTTTCATGTTGCTTTAGACTTATTCGTTGCGTAATACTTTTTCGTTCTGTTTGACTTTGAAATTAACACGCAAATATTTTTTAAACTTACACTTTTACTGTAAAACTTCACTTAAAACAATTTTTTGAATTAAATTTTCATTAATATTGCATTGAATTTTGATTCTGTGTTTAGACTTTCATCGTGACAACGCAACGTATAACTGCCTGTGATTGAATTTCGTTTCTTTCTCTCTATTAAATAAAATGACTTTTTCGAACGTTTGGCTCTGAGATTTGTTAATGGTCTTTGCAAAAGCTATTCTAACGGGAAACTGTTAACGTTTTCATACGAATGGCATATCAAGATGTCCTTTGTTGTCTAATGTTATCCCCTGAAGATGTACTACATTACCTTTCTTGGATACATCCTTCTTTCTACAGTAATTCGTGCAGAGGAAAACCGGACGGTGTTAACAGTTGTAGATATTCTTCAGGATATTGTAAGCTGATGTTTTCATCTTCCGCACGATCACCAACTACTGTTTCAGCAGAGTCTATGTAGTGAAAAGTCAAGCAAAATGACACCTTTTATTGGCTAACTAAAAAGATTACAATTTGCAAGCTTTCGAGGCAACTCAGGTCCCTTCTTCAGGTAAGTCTATTGATACGCATTTAACCAATTTCCCGTGTAACCAATTGACATTTTTCATGTTAATTAATTTGACTTCATCGTTTCTCGTGTTCTCATTTTTTCTGTTGATAATCCTTTGTGATGAAATTCTGCAATAAGATTTGGACATAATACGTCATCTTTAATTGGGAACTTAAGTGAGGAAAACATTAAAATTTATAAGAGCTGAGAGAGCAGGAACTGTGTCTGACAAAAGCATTCATACAAATGAGAGGCGAGAGGGCCGTGTGAGTGGTTGAATATGATTGAGAGGAGGGTGGGACTTGAAAAAATCTCTTCCAAAAGGTCTGGTCTCGTTGCAAGATTATTTTTTATATAATAGAGAGGTACAAATATAAATAGTGTGCTAATAAAACACACTGACTGACCGATGTTAAAGGCGCTGTGTTAAACCATAAAAATGATTATTTAGACAGACAGACAGGTGAATAGAAGTACTTTATTGCTCCCCAACGGGAATTTCACTGCTACAGCAGCAACATTGGATATAATATTATAATTGAAAACATGTAAAACTGTGAAGAATTCCAGACCCAGTCAGTCCAGTTCCAGGTAGTGGGGGTGGTGAGCCTACTCTGGCAGGATCGGGCACAAGGCAGATCCTCCCCAAGCGGGCATTAAACTGTGACGTTCCCCTTTATTGATCAAAAATAAAGGAGGCCAGAAGAATTTCTTTGCTTTGTGAAGTGGTTAGACCTCCCAGCATTGCACAGTTTTAGTCCACTGACAAGTTTATCCCAGGTACCGTTGCAGATCGGGGTACCATACCCTTTTTAATCAGGTGTGGCAGCAGGCAGGTTATGTGACTTGCTTAGGGTGACATTCTGAATCGGAGACGGGATTTGGACCGGCAGCACTTGACAGACACTCCTAGGTGGCGCCGTCCAAGTGACGTTGTACTTCTGTTCCCCGCTCGTAGGCCTGCCTTCTCCTGAATCTAAAATGCACTGAAACCCGTGCTGCACTCCCTGTGTGTGGGTGTGGGGTATTAAACTGTTTCCCCTAAAATCCGAAAGTCGTCCGGTGTGGGCTGAATTCTTCTTGCATAAATTATATAAATAAAGGAGCCAGAGGCAGATGTTTTTTTTTAAATAATAACTTTTGTTCTTGCGGTTTTATTTGGTTCATCCTGTTTTAAGGACGTCGTTTTATCGTTCATCTTCTGAGCGCTTTCTGCTTTATTAGAGCGGTCCTCTCAGCACAACAAGCACAGTCATTTTCTTTTTTCTATTTTCACACACAGATTCTGGTGAGGCCGGAGACTTGGATCACTTTCCTGTCCTTGTTGGTGAGTTTAATTTATTCATTTTTTTAATGCAGACAAAGAACTAAAAAGCGCCATAAGAAGGGCTTACCACCGCAATCGTGATGACCAGTGCTGTCCTTGTAATGCAGTAATAAACATAAGAATAAGAGGCACTGAAAATCAGCCAAGGTGGGCCTGATTCTTGGTACAAGTTTTACCTCCAGGTCTTGGTGTGGACTTCGTCTTTCAAAAGCTTTATGGCTTTCCATCCTGAAAGACCACAAGATCACATTAAGGACCTGAATCCTTGAAGGTCTGATCTAATGGAGGTCCTCACGCCTGGAGTGGTCATGTCTTTTTTTTGCCTCTCGCTCATATCCTCCTATTTCTCCTCTTTGTGATTCTCACAGTCCACGTGCTCGGGGAACAGGTTGGGGTTTTCAGCCAAGCAGGCTCGCACTTTCTTCTTCTCTTTAAAGCGGCCCGAGTGGGACACTTTGACATGGCGGCCCTTGGTAGCTGACTTGTCCACAATCTTCTCCAGCCGGGCGTTGAACTGGCTGTCCTCTGTGCCGGCTTCTGTGTTCTCGAGGTTGCTGCCATATTCGGCTGGGATCTCGTACAGAACTTTGGCCTCTGACTTCTTCTTGCGGAGGAACGTCAGTTTCCACCAGCTGTTTGCGGGATCTGCCATTCTTCAGCTGGCCCTGGACAAGAAGGCAATGAAGTTGGGATGCTCCCTGTGTAAACAAGAAATAATTCAAATATTAGTCATTTTTACTATACAATGTCAAGAATAATACAGTCTTCAATTCAGAAAAGTGGGCTTTGCGTATCATTCTCAACTCCCCAACCCTATACGGTAGTTTTCTCCTTGACGGTAAGCCTGATTTGACCCATGTCTGCGTTTTCTTAATAATATAGCGCATTTCATACTAAAGACTTCTAATTAGAATTTCACAATATGCCAGCTGTATGACCGTGAGGGGTGAGGGCAGTCCAGGATGCAAAGCGTATTGCTGTTTGCAGATCATCATTCAGTTCCTACAGAAGAAGGTCCAATTCACGGCCAAGGTCAGAGTCTACCAAACCTGCTAGCTCGTGTTATACAAAGACTCCATCCAGTCTTTTCAAATTCTCCACAGCTGTTCCTCACACGGAATTTGGAGATCACTGGATTCACATACAGGATTAGAGCCCATTTGTGCCCACTGTTGCCTGCCGCCAACTTGCACTATTTGGGCACGTTGCTCATTTGAAAAGATCCACTCCGGGCCATAGAGTATAAGGATGCGCTGCTACATGAAGGACAGAGAGACGGGCTGGAAAAGACCACCCGGCCACCCATGACACACATGGATCCAATAAATTGGTGATGGTACTCCCTCCACTATATTGAAGGGGTGGAATCTTGCCATTGGTGGTGACCATGCATCCATCGTCTGAACCCATGTCTCCCAGTACAGCGTCGTGGTGGGAGTCGGAGACCATATTAGACAGGATATAAACAGGGCGAGACATACTCTGTCATACCGGGCCTGTTTAATGTAACACGTTAAACATGTGAAGAACGTCAGAATGGTGGGAGCAACACCCAACAGACACAGAAAGGAACTGGGTGAAGAAATGGACTCCAACCACTGTAGCTATGAGGCAGAAGGGCTATCAAGTGTGCTGAATATGGAACAAAATGGCAAAGAAAGGCAAGAGCAGTTGGATCTGATTGGTTAAAAACATAATATTATAAAGTAGCCATCTTACCTATTAAAGGCAGCAGCCGCCATTCAACGGGTGGCACACTGGAACAGCGTGCGTTTTTTTTTACAGTGGCTGGAGTGCCAGTCCTGCCACAAACCCCAGAGATTTCCCTGTACGCTGGGTGCAGAGTAATGTCATGCCGAGGACCGAGCAATTGCAGGTTAAGGGCCCAGAAGTAATAGAAAAATGTCAAAATATCTGCAGTCTCTTGCCTTTGTGTGCCTTTCCTCTGTGTTTGTGTGTGTGAGCGACTCCTAAGCGGCACAACAATCTCTCGAGTGCAATCCCGTAAGCATGGCTAGTTATATTATATTATATTATATTGCAATGGAGTATTGTCTAAGTATACAGTAGCACAGTATACTAGTTTCCGCACTTTTATATTTTTGATGGAAACGGTGAAGTCGGGCGGAGTAGTGATTGAGCATTAAAAATTTGGCACGACGCTGGGAAAATCACATCGCAAATGAAAGTGACTATGTAAAAAGGTGATGTTGTTTGTTTTTGAAATTCTTAATAAATAGAGTTAAAAAACTTTTTGAACGTACCTCGTGTATTACTATAGTATTAATATATTACTCATTACCAACTCAATATTGAATTATTTTGTACATATGATTCGTTATTGTTTTCTCGTTTGCTTTGTTTTAAGTTACACTTTGTTTCATTTTTATGCCAGTATTGCTATTAGCAGGCAGTCCAAGGTGCTTTTCATGTTTGACAAAGTGCAGGAGATGCCCAGCCTTCCATTGATTGACTTCTATTTTCATAATTCTTATTATTTCTGTGGTTTCATAATGGTTGATGGTGCAGCCTCACTAACTCAGTATCCCCAGTTTTGGACGCTATGCCTGGTCCTTCTAGTTTTACTTTGCACCCCCTCACCCTGTCCAAGTGTTTTCTTTTTCTTCTCCCTGTCCTCTGGTTGTCTGTCCACCTCCCCAGTGGCGTGCAGGTCAGCGTATTGGTGGTTTAATGGATCAGCATGAGCAGGGCCTCCAATCTCAGGTGTTTTCTGCCTTACACCAAGTGCTGCCGGGATAGACTTTGTTTTCCTACACGGCTAAATTCAGGTTTTTTTTTATTATTTATTTTTATAATTTGTTTGATTTTATTAAAATCAAATAACATTCCGTACACATAACTCAGGTTTTACAAAAAAAAAAAAGGTTCTAAACAAATCAACCCCCACCCCTGAGAAAGAGAGCTAGGCCAGCAGAGTAAAACTTTATGCTAGTAAAGATAAGTGAACAGATAAATTAATAAATGAGTAAAGATAATAAAGATAAATGGAGGAAAAGACGGGAGAGAACCTGCTTCCTCAATTTAAATGCTTATTCTAAAATGTTATTGATCAGATCCTGCCAGGTTCTGAAAACGTTTTGTGCAGATTTGATTTTTTCCAGTTTCAAACCTGCTCTCGATATATAAAATCCTAAGCCTTAAAGTGCAGCGATTTTATGTCACGTTTTTATTATCAATTTTTTGGCATGCTTTAAATCGGGCTTATTTTAAAACCTACATATATATGTTTGGTATCATTTTTTTCAGAATTTATCGAACTTTAATGTGATGTTGTTAGATTTTCAGATTCTTGTTCCGTTTTTAAATTATAAACTAAAAAATATCAAGAAGCAAAGTCCCGCGAGTCAAGACTTTATCCCAAAAGATTTAACCATGCCCGGGGCTGGAAATAAAAGACAAAGAGTAGGACAGCTGCTGTTGAGGCTTTTAAATGTTCGAAGCGCCATACGAGATGCAGGTCACATGGCACGGCAGCAGCTGATCGAGCAAAGAGAAGGTAAAAAAAAAAGCAACTGTACGTGTTTCCCATTGTGTCACCGTTTAAGAGGGGGTTTCAGAGGAGCGACCGCGTCTCCTTGGGGTGCGTTCAGCCCCTCTCTTCACAATGCAAGTGGCAGAGACGCAGAGTGGCTGGCACATAGCGCAGGCCACAGGGGTTGGCAAGTGAAGCGAGCAGGGGGCAAACCCCCTAGTACTATATAACATCAGTTACCCACTGACTTAGAATTGGTGAGTTGGGATTCTTCCAGGTGAGCGAGATAAGTCTACGTGCCAGTAGTGTAGTAAAGGCCATTCCAGTTTGTTTGTCCTTCTCCACTTTAAGCCCGTCTGGGAGTCCACCAAACACAGCTGTTAGTGGGCTAGGAGGGATTGGTCCACCAAGGCTGTCTGAAAGGCATTTAAAGATTTTTGGTCCAGAATGATGTTAATGTGGTGCAGGCCCAGAACATGTGACCCAGTGAGGCTGGGACTTATGATTAATAAAGTTTGGTCCTGGAGGCAAGCCAGAGAGTGTCAGCTGCCTTCTCTGGGAGATCTGATGTTATTTGCACTTGCGTCCTTAGATTTATTGCGCCTGTGCTCAGTTAAATGCATTAAAATTGTTTAATTTATTATGCTAAACACCATCTGTTACATTTACATTTATTTGTTTAGTAGGTGCTTTTATCCAAAGCAACTTACAAAAGAAGTCAACATAACCAAGTCTGGGGGACTGTTTGGGAACAAGTGTCATGGGACAAGGGGACAAAATTGATCATCACAAGTGAAGAACGCAGAACAAAATAAGCGAGTTACAATTCCCATATTTACAAAACCTAACAGCCGATGTCAGTCAGTAATTCAAGCACTTCTTAAACACACTGAGGGAGTCAGTGTTTCAAATGGAGGTGGGCAGTTTGTTCCACCAGCCAGGAGTTACACATGAAAAGAGTCTGGATTGAGATTTGATGCCACGCAGTGGTGGCATCACTAGATGCCACTCATCAGCAGATCTGAGTGGTTGAGTAGGAGCTGAGAACCTCACAAGTGTCTCCATATACATCGGTGCTGACCTCCTGACTGCTGTGTAGAAAAGCATCAAGGATTTGAACTTAATAGATGGTGTTGCAATGAGCCAGTGTAGTGATGTGAAGAGAGGAGTGACATGTTGCACACCAGACATGGCGCTGTATTTCAAATCATTCTTATTGGTTTGGTGACACATCCTGGTGCCCCTGCCAGCAGACAGCTACAGTAGCCCAGCCATGATAAGACCAGAGCCTGGACCAGGAGTTGTGTTTTGCAGATGTTGTTAGGAGTGAATCTGCAAGACTGGTCCTTGAAGGAGAGCTGGTCATCAATTACTACCCCAAGGTTGTGTGCCAGCTTAGCAGGTGTTAGTGATAATGAGCCGACCTGAAGAGAGATGGGGTGCTGAATAGAGGGACGAGCTGGAATAACAAGAAGGTCCGTCTTCGCCAGGCTGAGCTGGTGCTGTTTCATCCAGGTTTCAATATCAGTGAGACTTGCAGAGACAGAATGTGGTGATCTGGAGGAAATGACAGGCTTAGACTGATGAGATGAACCTTAGGACTGGATGCTAGGGCCTAGTGAAGAGGCGTATAAGGAGAGGGGGACAGGGCCCAGCATCAATCCTTGGGGTCCGTCCCCCTGTGCTCGCCTGCTGCGCCCTTGACGTCTCTTGTTACATGGCTCTGGCGTGTTTTCTCATTTCTAATAGTTTACTTTACAAGGCCACTAGGTGGTGCTCTATGTATCACAAACAGAAGCTTAAGGGAAAGCAAAGTCTGGCATATGAAATGATTTTGAGAAGTTCAGGTTTCTCTTTACATTTGTAATCAGTAAATAATAATTCATTTTTGTACTTCCTCCTCAAACTTAATGATAATTTATTGCGCTGTTGACCCCATCTGCCTGAGTGTTGGGTAAACGCCAAACAGAGCAGCAGGTGGTTGGCTTGTGATGCCTTTAGATTTCACGACTGCCACCTTATCCCTTTCTGCTCAGTTTGGGGGGGTTTCCTGGCTGGAAACTCTGAGACTTCGTTTCCTATTCAAATGGAGAGGACATTTATAATGTCCAATCATTAGCCCGATGGTCTCTAAGAAACAGTTTTGCCAAACAAAGGCACCCAGCAAGTGAAACATTAACCGACCGCTGTGTACAGCTATGAGGAAGCTGTTGCATAATTTGCACCTATCCTTAATAGTCCTCTGCCAGGACCTTGGGCTGAGGACACAGACTCCCTCACCCTCTCACTGACTCTGTAAAACAGCCGAATCCAAAATGACAAAAGTCTCAGTCGGTGGAATCCTGACCACCAAAAACTGAGAACCTGGACCATCAAAGGGCGAAACTGCTCACAGTAAGGGTGGCGTTGGCTATTTGGCCCTCAGTGGCCTGCGATGTGCTCAACTGCAGTGTGCAAAATACTCTGCGGTAATCAGGTTGCCCCATTAGTGCTCCACTGTTGGCTGAACACTGAAATCTTATGCTGATGATAAATTAGCTTTGGAGAATGCAGTCAAGTAGGATCTGCATATCTGAAGAACTTGAATTGTATCATACAATGATGGCAATATGCAAACAAGAGCCACTCTGTGGTACGGCAGGTCCGCGGCTTCAAAAACATGGCCAGTTTAAAATCCAGATAGCCGTATCAGTCTCCGTGGGCGCGATTGCACGACCACAGGGAGTTGATGAAGTGATTGGGGCGAGTCACACCTGCATGAGCGGGTGTGATCGTTCTCAATTGCCTCATCAGGCTCCTGCGGCGTGTGATTAAGGTGCTGCGTCCACGGAGCTGTATAAGTACAGGCCGGCTAGAGAGAAAGAAAGAAAGAAAGAAAAGGAGGTTAAAGGACATGAAAGGCAGTCTTGGGAGGACGATCTGGCCACCTGGAAGGAGAAGGCAGTATGAGCTGGGCCCTCAAAGAAGATTATGCTGTTGCGCTCAAGGGCTAGCCCACTGAATATTTGGGTGGAATGAGGCGCTCAAGACAGATGACCTCGCTACCCATCCGAGGAGCGATTGAGTGAGCGTGAAGTAAGATGGGAGGAGAGCTGACCTCGGACGATCTGGCTGCGCAGTTTGTAGGCAGCCAAGACAGGGGTCGCTAGAAAGGAGTTCGTGTCTGCTGAGTCTCCGCCAGCTACCAAGATGGAGGTGTGCTGAGATCGGGAGGATTTAGGGACTGTATTTTAACCTCTGATTTTAATTTATTTATAATGGGTTTTTATCCCCACTTTTCACCTGGTTTTATGGATTTATTTATGTACTTGTTTTGTTTGTTTTTAATAAACGCACCTGAACACTTTCCACCGTCCCTTGACTTCATCTGGGATTTGCTCTCCTTTGTCAACTCATCTCAGTCATAACTATCGACGGTTTTGGATTTTACAGACTCCCATGTATAAAGTGGGAGTCTGGAAGGGACCGGCCTCGTCACACACTCCACCTTGCACTTCTGGCCAGCATCATGAAAGACACACACTTGGACACAATGTGTGTAATGCTAAATTTCATCATACAAACTGATTAAGGTCATTTTACGTGCTGTGAACTAATTCACCACCCTGATACAGACCAGCCCTTAATTAACTTAAATTCCAGGGGGTTAAGAGTAGGGGAAGGCAGAAGCACCTCATTTTAAGAGTTAACCAGTGTTCTCCTGAGTTGTATACACTGTGGCTATCATAGGATCAGCAATCTCTGTCACCCTCGTCAGCTTCACTGAGATCATAAGGCAGACACTAATGGCGGCACGGGGCTTCTATGAATTGTTTTTTTTTTCTCTGAAACTCTGTTCTCTTCCTTGAATCCTCTTGAGACTTAACAAAGGATGTTCTTTATACAGCCTCCAGTTAATCCAAAATGCTACTGTTAGAATTATTATAAGAACAAGAAAATATGAACACATTACTCCAGTTCTTAAATCCTTACACTGGCTCCCGGTTAAATTTAGGGCTGATTTCAAAATCTTGCTTTTAACATATAAAGCCTTAAATGGCCGAGGTCTGGCTTACTTTTCTGAACTTACCATGACATACAAACCAGAGCGCACATTAAGATCTCAAGATGCCGGTCTGCTTATGATTCCAAGGATTAATAAAATGACAGTGGGAGGTCGAGCTTTTAGTTACAGGACCCCTAAACTGTGTAGTGGTCTGCCTGCTGCTATAAGAGATGCCCCTTTGGTCTCAGCTTTTAAATCCTGGTTGAAGACTCACTACTTCAGTTTAGCACACCCTGACTAGAGCTGCTGATTAACTGTTCAGACAGCATCTCTGTTGTTATTCATTAGCACTAAAACATAAGTAACATGACAGTTCTAATCTGTTACTAAGCCTCACCTGTTCTGTTTCTCTTCATGGTACTCAAATGTGGCACTTGGTGCCACGGCCCACCTGCTAAGTTGTTTTGCCTATCTAAGGTCAAGTCATCTCTAATGGAGGATCACAGGAATCATTGGGTAGAGGGGCCCTTTCATTGGATTGGCTGGCCCAGCATTGACTCAGCTGTGGAATGGCCAATAGGGGGAGACAGCTTGATGGCTGAGGTCTCCAGGACTCTGAACAAATCTAAATTGTATTATGTGATATCATCTACTGTTGAATTCTGCTCTCTACTTGTAATATTTCTGTTGCACTGTTATATTATACTGTTCTGTGTATTGTATTGTATTGATCCCCTTCTTTTTGACACCCACTGCATACCCAACCGACCTGGAAAGGGTCTCTCGTTGAACTGCCTTTCCCAAAGTTTCTTCCATTTTTTTTCCCCTACTAGGGTTTTTTTGGGGAGTTTTTTCTTGTCTTCTTAGAGCATCAAGGCTGGGGTTGTCAATAGACAGGGCCTGTTAAAGCCCATTGCGGCAGTTCTTGGGTGATTTTGGGCTACACAAAAGTAAATTGTAATGTATTGTATGAACTCCCCTTCCACCCCTATTAGATGGATGGCTGCCACTCAAGCATCTAGCCTTACACATCATGCTGTCACCCCACTGTCACTCAAGCATATAAGTCCACCCAGTCTGTGGAGAGATGTCTACTGGCTGCTGTAATATTTTCTCACAAATCCAATAATGGACCCTGGGTGATTTATAACATCATTAGCCACATTCCCTGTCAAAGACAGAATACATTTTAAAATACTTGATATCTCTTGCCTTACTTGTACCTTCAGGTCCTTTCCTCTCTTGACTGGCACTCCACCTGTTCCTGTAAAGCCTGCCTCTCATATTTTGTCATTTCAAGGCGCCTGGCTGACCTCCAGTCCACTTGTATATCTCCTGTCTTTGAAGATGACTCTCTGCGTGCCTCCTACACTCTTACTTCACGTCATTGGCCTCATACTTCTTCTTTTCATCAAAACTGACCAATCACAAAAAAAAAAAAAAAGGAAAACTAACCAATCAGATTGCTCTGAGGGACCAGACACACAGACCTTAGTAGCGGACCCCCGTGACCCTGTGTTAGGATATAGCAGTTTGGACAATGACTAGATTAATAACGTGTTTTGAAAATGTGTGTTCTGGGACCCCCATGTATTTTTGATTTTCAGACTTTGAGGGAGGCCCCCATATTTTGCACTTCTTGCAGCTCTAAAAAAACACACCTTGGGTCAGTGCTTACTGTGAAAAGCACTACATAAAGGAAAAAGAAAACAAAGCGCATCCCGACAGTGCTGGGGGGCTTCTTAACACAAATCCATTATACCAGGGTTGGCCAGTGTCAGTCCTGGAGGGCCGCAGTGGCTGCAGGGTTTCTTTCCAACTCAGTTGTGTAATTTGAAACCAATCCTTACCAATCTCAGAACTTATTTCATTTTATGGCTTGTTAGTCTTGTATTGTAGATGTTTTCTTCTCTAAGGGTATCATCCAAATGATTTGAAGCCCAAAACAGATCATTTTTCAGTCTGTCACATTTTTCTGTCAAGTGTTTTATTAAACCAAGTAGTGCATGATGAATCCACACAGGTATAAATGGAAACAAGTTAGATGGAGAACTGCTGGCTCTTTTGTCATTTGCATCGCATTGCTAATAAAGAGCCATTGAAACAGTGAATGCAGCTCTTTGGTTCTTTGAGTGCTAAATATTTTTTCCAAAAATCATAGTTTTCTGAAAAGCAATTGCTTTACACAGAAATCAACATAAAATGTCTGTTGCTGCATGCTGTGGCTGCTAGTTTGCCAAGAATGTGTGGCAGGCATGCTGCCAGGCTGTCTTCGCATGGCTGGGGCAGCAGCGGTCACGGTCGCAGTGCACTGCAGTCTGGTTTCTACCTCTTAAGTGTCAGTCCTCCCAGGCAGGCAAACAGCGCCATAGGCGTCTTGGCTACATGAGCCTGTTCAGCACCACGATTAGCTGGGGACCAGTCAGCTGAAGCTGGAGCCTCACATTCGTTTTCTATTGCTTGTATCAAAAGTCATGGTCCAATTCAGAGAGAAAAGGCAAAACGTCGTTCACCGAGTATTTTGCTTTACACATCCCCTTTGATCTCTCACTAGATGTCAATGCCATTTTTGCCATTGCTTGTGCCTTGCTACTCACGGGAGCGCCGGAAATCGCGGTCAAAACCAATGAAGCTAACTTGCCTTCTAGCAATGAGACTCCAGCTTAAGCATAATGGTTGGTTTTGTCACAATTTATAGTTGATTACCATTGTCAGCTTCTCCTTTTGACTAAAGTTGACACCAGCCCTGAAAGAGTTAAGTACTGAAAAATAAGCAATTAAGGGTGGGGAACCTTAACCTGCAAGACCACTAAAATGAACCATCAAAATGTCACTTGACCAATAAGTGCTTTGGCAGCAATAACTGACTTCTCATTACGAATCTGGGTTGGAACAAAAACCTTGCAGCCACTGTCGCCCTCCAGGACCGACATTGCCCACCCCTGGATTATACAAACTAAAGGCCCAGTGTGAAAGGTTCACTAAAAATGGAGGGGGAAGCATTTTGATCAACGGCACTGCTTTTACCACAAAGGACACCAGATAAGAATGAACTGTAGTGTATAAAGGCGATTGTCACAGCGTCACTTGCTATATAAGATAAAGGATAATCTAGGTGTTTTATGGTTGTGGTCACACCATAAAAATGCACTGATAATGTGTTTAATATTAATAAATGCAATATAAATTAATGATTGATTCATTTAAATGCACCCGTGTGGGACAAATTGCATTCTATCTAAAACATGCCCTGAAGTGCCTTGACGTAGTTTTCACATTGGACCATCAATCCATCGATCTGTTCTCGTTGCTACAACCTCCTTTTCGATTAAACCATTCATAGGCATGAAGCAGGAAAAAGTCTGGATGGGGACACAAGTCCCTCTCAGTCACTCACACCGAGCCTAATTAGAACGACCAGTTAACCCTAACCTAACCGATTCAAGTGTGAATAGAAGGCAGCAACTCCAAAAGACGATGGCCAGGCTGGGATTTGAACCTGCATCCTCAAAGGTGTGTGGCAACAACACTGGTGTGCCGACACTTATGACGTGTAAAAGAAAGATTGATTGTGTTAAGTGATTGGATTGAGAGTGTTTAGAAAATGGATGGAATGGTGTTCAGCAGGAAAAGCGCTATAACAGAAGTGAAGTGGTGTTCACATGAACAAAGTGTATTAGGAATGAGGTCAGACTGCAAAAAAATGTTTAGGTGCATTAAGATGGAAAAAAGTGCTAAACGGACTAAGAGCTTTGGTGTCGTGATAAAATATGATGTTACATCACTATGGCATGTGATATTGCAATACAAAAATGAAGTCGATTTCCTCCCACAGTCCAAAGACATGCAGGTTAGGTGATTGGTGATGCTAAATTGGCCTGCTGTGTGTGTTTATATGTGTGTGAGTTTGTGTGTGTTTGTGTGTGTTTGTACAGTATGTGTGTGTGTTTGTGTGTGTTTGTACAGTATGTGTGTTTGTTTGTATGTGTGTGTTTGTATGTGTGTGAGTTTGTGTGTGTTTGTACAGTATGTGTTTGTGTGTGTTTGTACAGTATGTGTGTTTGTTTGTATGTGTGTGAGTTTGTGTGTGTTTGTATGTGTGTGAGTTTGTGTGTGTTTGTACAGTATGTGTGTGTGTTTGTGTGAGTTTGTGTGTGTGTTTGTATGTGTGTTTGTGTGAGTTTGTGTGTGTGTTTGTATGTGTGTGAGTTTGTGTGGGATTGTTCCCTCCTCACTCCTGATGATTGCCAGTCTCCAGCTTCCCCACAGCCCTGTTCAGGATGGATTGCACTAATTGATGAATGTATTAGAGGTCACCTTGGAAGATGCAGTATTAAAGAATGTTTGATTGTGTGCGCATTAGGATATCTCTCAAAATAAAAACAAAACTAATATAACACCCCCAACACAAGCATATTGTACACAGATGAAGGATTTGAACTCTGGATGCTGGATCAATGAGGCGGCAGCACTAACGACTGCACCAATTCAGGGTCACAGCCTAACCTGGCAACACTGGGCACTAGGCAGGTCCCTTTCACCCAACACAGGGCCACTTGCCTACTAACATCACCTTCAAGTAAGTGGGGATGTTAGAGGGAGACCCACATAAACACATGGGTAGAACATGCAAACTACAAAAGGAAAAGATATTTGAACCCAGGACACTAGATCTGTGAGGTTATCGCTTTACCCATTATAGTGCCCTGACACGAAATTAACACGAATTATTAACAAGTGTGCCCTAAACTAGCAATGGCAGTAGCACCATGAGAAGTTGCTAGCTGTGGAGTAAAACATATGTGGACAAAAGTGTTTTAAGTGCTCACACAGTGTGTAAGGCGTCATATAAAGTGAGGCGTGATGGGTAGGAGGATTTTGTTGAGGATGTTTATCACAAAAGGTGCTATACGTAATAAAAACGTTTTTGGTTTTCTTATATTTCTTTGTAAAGTGACATTCTTGTAATTGTTTGGTCTGCTTGAGACTGACAGGCTATAAACCAAAGAACTGTAATGGATTTTTAAATCTTTGTGAAATGCCCCGTGGCTACTTGCTGGCACTAGTGGGCACCCTCTTTGGGTCTGCATATTTACAGTAAGGTTTTTTTTTTACATTCGAGGCAAATTAAAAAGAGAAAACAAAGTTTAGAGTTCTGTGTTTCCAGTAATATCTGACTAACAGTTGATTATTTCTTCAGTCCATGATGGCTGATTGGCACCCTGGGTCCTGGGCACTGCACACGCTGAATGTTGCCCGAGTTTTGAATCCATCACAGAAGTCTCTTAAGCACTTAAAGGCACCACATGCCTCTGTGACAACTTGATTGACTGCAGTTTGAGAACCCCAAAGAGGGAGCGCACTGTCTCCGGTCTTTAACCCGATTGGTGTTTTCACAGCGGGCAGCGGCTCAGGGTTTTGCTTATTGCTCCTCACATTATGGCCGTGAACGCCCGAATCATTCACCTTCTCTGCTTTGCATAGGATGTAAATCCTCGTGAGCTGAGATTTCAAAGCAGCAGCCTCGGTACGCTCCACACGAGGTGAGTCATAGTCATTATTTCTCGGAAAGGCTATTGGTCATTTTTAATGTTATATAGTGCCTTTCATATTAAGGCAATAAGCCAAAAGTTATGGCCAGCATACGCCGTGGCTCCCACTACAGCCCCACTTTGCATTAAGCAGGTCTGAGAATGCTATTTCACATTAATTATGATGCCACATTAGCAGAGAGATTGCTCTTCTTCATACTGTAGGTGTCATTTGCATGTGGGTTAGGTGTTGAGATTTCCTTCCCTTTTTCATACTGTTCGTGCCAGGCTTGTTTTAAGGTGTCACATTACCTGTCAGGGTGTGGGTATCTCTTTGGGAGGGCATTTAGACCTGTTTTATGCCCTCTAGCTTGCTACCACAAGTGCGCTTTTAGCTCAGATTGCAGTGGAGGAAACCAGCTGAAGAAGAGGACTTGGGTATCACAGATCTGGAACAAGGGTGGGACAAGCGTGCCCATGTCTCAGTGTGCAGGTCTGCCTTTTGGATTTCCACACTGAAATGCCCATTAGAAGGAGGTGGACTTCTTAGCAGGGCTACAAACAGCTCGGTGTCAGATGGGCTTCAATCAACAACCTGCCTGTGTTGCCAGTGCGGTGGCATGGTGGTTAGCACAGCTGCTTTACAGAGTCGCACGCAGGGCTCGTCTCTGTGTGGACTCTGCTTGTTCTTGAGCTGCCCTGACTCCCTCAGTAAGTTTAAGAAGCGTTTGCAGACTCTCCTGTTCTGTGAATTTCTGTCTAACTGGGCTGTTAGGTTCTTGAAACTAACAAAGGTGTAATTCACCTGGATTTTGTTCTGAGCTCTTCACTTGTGATGACCAATATTGTGCCCTTGTCCTTTAACATTTATCCCCAAACAGTCCCACAGACCTCTTTTGTAAGTCGCTTTGGATAAAAACATCTGCTAAGCAAATAAATGTAAATGTTCTCCCATGTCAAACATATCATATTATGTGATATCATCTACTGTTAAATTCTGCTACGTACTTCTAAAATTTTTATTTTTATACTGTATTGAGGATTTGTTCTGTTCTCTGTTTTGTATTGTAATGTGTTGACCCCCTTCTTTTTGACACCCACTGCACGCCCAACCTACCTGGAAAGGGGTCTCTCGTTGAACTGCCTATCCCAAGGGTTCTTGTTCCATTTTTTCCTTAAAAGGTTTTTTTTTTGGGAGTTTTTCCTTGTCTTCTTAGAGAGTCAAGGCTGGGGGGCTGTCAAGAGGCAGGGTCTGTTAAAGCCCATTGCGGCACTTCTTGTGTGATTTTGGGCTATACAAACATAAACTGTATTGTATTGTATGTCTACATCTTCAAAGACGTGCAGGTGCGAGACAGGATGTATTCCCAGCCCAGCTGCATTTCATGCTTTGCACCTGGTGCTGCTGGGGTAGGCTCCAGCTTACCATGAGCCTAATTGAATTAAGTTGGATTGAGAATACATTTATTTAAATTAAGAGTGTGCGGCAGCCCACCTTGCACTCCCCTCTGTGTGCTCCTGTCGTGCACTTCCACCAATCGTAATAAAATAGTGGAAATGAACACCAGTTGGCTAATTAAATGAAGTCCGCTCCAAAGTAACAAGATCAGGGCTCACTGATACAATATGCATGAGCCGGCCGCTCTGTGAGCTCCTCGGGGCGAGAAGAAAGCAAAGAGGCAAACAGAAACCAATCCATCAGTCACGCAGCACATCAATCAAGCGGCAGATAAACCACCAATCGGACAATCACTAAAATCTCCAAGTGATCCCCTTTTCCTGCAGCAGTAGACCCTCAGGCCGCCTTTGGGGATTGGAGAAAATGAACACTTAGTATTATTTCCCCCCTCAGTCCCTTTATTTGTTGAATCTTCTCAATTAGGACTGCTTCCCTTTCAGGGAATACTTGTGCTCAGTCATATTTAACAGGCTTTGGCTCGTCACGAGACCCCAGAATATGATTAAGTGGGCTCAAAAAATGGATGGATTGATCACTTATTATTAAAGATGATACTTTTCCCCAAATATTTCCTGTCAGCCAGCAGCCTTTACCAAAACAGACACTTACCTGTGCACTGACAGACAAGGGAGTGATAGCGGATCCTCCTTGGCAGGACTGGGGTAACCAAGTAGTTGTCAGTATGGACGTGAAATCATCCCGGACTGGTAGGCAGAGCGAGGCAGGAGAGCGCTGTCTTTCTGTATGTCCGCTTCTACACACTCTCTCAGGTTCAGGTGGATCGCACAGGTGTGCTCTCGCTCGCTCGCTCGCTCTCTCTGGGCGAATATTAAGCCCCGCCTCTGTGTAAATAATTACAAAGGTTAAGCTGAGAGGTTGAAGAAGCAGCTAGTAAGAGGAAGGGTGTTGCTGAGATGGGGCGGGCTGACTGGTAGCTGCACCTGCTTATTCATTTGCTCGCCCTTATCTCAAACATGTTATGAGGCCGTACGAGCACCTCTGGAGTGACTCACTTTTACACACGCACACTACCACAATCCCCCACCCCAAAACCTGGCTATCCCTGTTTACACTGAGACGTCTGCACTGGGATCTTCTTGCTCCACCAATGTGTTTATCTAACAGGCATTGTGGCCCAGTGGATAAGGTTCTGGCCTGCAGATCATTTCCCATCTCTGACTTACTGTGTGCCTCAGGGTGGGTCTGCGAACCAATATGTGAACAGCTGGGACTGTAAAGTGCACTATGGAGAGGCGCCATACCAGACAACGCAGCGGCTCCTGGGTTCAGCCCTCGGGTATCACTGTAGCTGCAATTTTTCATTCTAACCAGTTTCCCTTCTAAATGATCTAATTGTTTAATTAATCTTTTCTTCTCTTATTTTGCATTCAGAAATATGTGCTCGTATCTTCATATGTAAACCTTATTCAGAAGTTTTCAATTTTTTCATATCTCTAAATGTTAACTTTATTGTGTCATATTCTTTCTAATCTACCTTTTCCTGTGGCGTTTACTCCATTCATTGTATTCAGGTCCTGAATATTAGTGATGAGAAGTGTAGACACGGGTGCAAATGACACAGAAAACTAAAGGGAAGCATTTGCCGCAGTGTAAAACTCACTTGTGAGTAGCGTGACATAGAGATTAAAGCTTTGCACATCAAATTCCACTACTGACTCGGTGTGACCCTGACCAAGTCACTTCACTTGCCTGTGCTCCATTTGGGAAATCAAAATAAATGTAACCAGTTGTAGCTCAAATGTTGTAAGTCACCGTGGATAAAGTATTCAGCCAAACAAGTCAATGTAAAAAGACTTAAATGACCAGAATGTCAAAAAGAGCACAATCTTAAAAATCAAGAAAAAGAACAACAATTAATGTCGCACATAGAAATGCTTGAGACATTCTCCTAAAAACGTAGCAAATCCGTTTTGTAATTTCAGAGTTGATGCAAGAAAGCTAATGTGTTGCTTAATAAAGGCAGGAGTCCAGTTAAAAGGGGATGATGGGTGGGATGTTCCACGGGATTTTACTGGGGGATCCTTTGAAATTACTTCAGTTTTATTGTTCATGAGGCTAGAGATCTGCACTGGCAATTGGAAGGTTGCCGGTTCGAATCCTGTAAATGCCAAACAGGGACTCTGCTGTGTTGGGCCCTTAACCTGCAATTGCTGAGCGCTTTGAGTAGTGAGAAAAGCGCTATGTAAATGCAAAACATTATTACTATTATTAAAGAATTATACCTGACTCACCAGTATGGGGAAACCCTCACATATGATGTGTCCTCCAACTCGTCCTGCAAGACTCTAGCAATCTCTAGCTGCAACCCGCATTTTTGACCCACTAGACCCAAAACCCCCTTATTTTTAGGCCATTTTTTAGAGCACATTCTGTGCAGGAAATATCATTATTATGATAAAGAATAAACTGATAGGTGTCTTTGCAAAAATGATCAGCAGGACTTGAAGTTGTGCAGGCCACATTAACCGACCCCTGGGGTTCACCCCCTAATGGGATAGGAAGGGTTTACTCCTTTCCACAAAACTTAAAAATCAGTGGAATTTCGAGGTTGCTGATCACAAATATGATAACGTTTATGGTATTTGATTCTTTGAGTCGCTCCCTGAAGGTTAAGAATGACGAATTTCAAACATAAGCAGGCTGGGTATCATTTTAGAGTATTTCAAGGCCAGTGATTCTTTGATCCTTCACTAGCGGTCTTGCCCTCCATGGACTTCTATCAGAGGGTGAAAAGTGACGATTTACTGAGGTAGAAGTCCATAATAAACAAAAATAGTTACCTCAAATTATTAACATGTGTGATTCAAGCGAAATGTTTAAAATCTAAATATTCTCAATCAGAATAGAATAGAAATTTGTCACATTACATTTACACTTTACATTACATTTCTTATGAACACCCTAACTTAGTGCTTTATTACTAAGCAACACACAAACACATGTGGCACTGAAGTAGCAGCACTGCTTTAACTTTCTGTTTCATTTGCACCCGTGTCTGCACTGCTCATTACTAATTGTCAGTATTTAAGGAGCAAACCCCTCAGAAATAAGGTGAACTGAAACAAAAAATGCTAAAAGAAAGTTAAGAGTTCAAAGCTATGACAAAGAAGACACCCTTCTGAACTTCTCCTGAAGCCAAATACAATACTAGAGCACCTGATATTAATGCAGAATAAGAAAAGAAAAAGTCCAGCTAAACAATTAGACAGGTGAGACATGAGAGTGACCCTCTGATTTGTGAAACTGGTTGGAATGAACGTCTGTAGCCTCAGTGGTACTCCAGGACTGAACTTGGGAGCCCCTGAAATCAAAGTTTCCTTCACCCTTCTCCATGTATCCCCCAATTACCTTCCATTCTCCGTCTGTGGGTCTCTCCCTCTTTACAGTGGCCCGGTACTTGCTAAGCAGTTTTGGTCTGAGGCTTGCACAACTGAGCCCCACACCCTGCAGCTATGAACTACCCCCCATTTGTCTGTCATCTTCTTTCGGTCCCCATGAAACTCTGGGCTGAAGGGAGTGTTTCTCGGTGGTCCCAAATAAGGCCAGAGCTTGCTTTGCATGTGAGCAGGGGGATTTGCATAGGCGCTTTCTCTTTGCATGTAAGCCGAGGCACTCAGCTGTTCCTCTGGCTCCACGTGCCGACCTTGGTCCATAGCGGAGGGGGGGCAGTTTTCAGAGGAACTTCAGTTTTTGTAATTGTGTTAAATATTAATTTGCAGGAAACTTGAGTCGACAGTCTGGCCAACTATTTGCTGTTGATACTGTTGCCAGCAGATAGCGCGAGAAAAAAAGAAAAGCTGCAGAGGCCCGACGAGAAGCTCTGAAGATCAAACAGCCTCGAGGCGAAAAGAACACAAAGCAGAGGTGAGCTTGGAGCGCAGGCGGCGCACCTGCTGCTGCACCAGTTTCAGCGTCAGCTCAATTTTGAAATATGCGTCCTATCCTGAAGTGATTTACTAGATTACTCTGTTAGAGATATCTGTGGTTTGACAGGAATTCTCTGGGCATGGCCACAAATTCCAGACACCACAGCGAGGGACCTCACCTCACAAGACGCAGCTTTACACTAAATCAATTTGTTACCTGATACTTCTGTCCAAAGTGACTTACAAGTCACAAGTACAAGGTACAATGGTTTCCACAATTCCAAAATAATTGTGTGACATTCTCAGGTTGCTGAGTCATCCTTGTTATATTGCACAGTGCCACTCCATAATGAACATAATGCTAATTCAAGTCACATAAAAAGAATGGCGGTCTCCCTGTTACTGCACTAGGGGGCCTAGTAGGTCAAACAGCTCATTCACTTGGCGGTTAAATATGTGACTTTAGTGATTTCATATAGCGCCTTTCATGGAGAATATCATGTGGATGAAGTGACTCACTTAGGGTCATAAGATGGCATTTAGTGTTTGAAATTAAATATGTCACTTTGTCATTTTAGAATGCACCTTTCATAGCAAACATCATGCAGATGCAGAGGCTCAGTCAGGGACATATACTAACTTCTTGGTGTAGAATAAATATCCATCCATCCATCCATCCATTATCCAACCCGCTATATCCCAACCACAGGGTCATGGGGGTCTGCTAGAGCCAATCCCAGCCAACACAGGGCGCAAGGCAGGAAACAAACCCCGGGCAGGGCGTAGAATAAATATGTGACTTTTTAATTTTATTTAGCACCTTTCTTACCAAGGTGGCACAGTAAGGAGACCAGGGTACCAGGGGTTCTCCTTGTGTGGAGCTTGCATGTTATCCCTGTGTCTGCGTTGGTTCCACCCCACTGTCCAAAGACATGCAGGTAAAGTGAATTGATGACACTAAATTGGCACTAGTGTGTGTTTAGTGTGTGGGTGTGTGTTCTGTGATGGACTGACACCCTGTCCAGGGTTTTTGTTCCTGCCCTACACTGTATGCCACCTGGTATAGGCTCTGGCACCCACTGCGACCCTGGTCTGGATTGAGTGGGTTAGAAAATGACCATGGCATTACCAAATATATGGGTGCAGTGACTCACTCAGAGTAATGCCGTGACCATTAGTGTTGGAGATTAAATATGTGAGTCCGTGATTTTATATTTCATTTTGTGCATGGGAGTTTGCCCGACCGGTCTACATGTGTTTTGTGGACTTGGAAAAGGCATTCGACCGTGTCCCTCGGGGAATCCTGTGGGGGGTGCTCCGGGAGTATGGGGTACGGACCCCCTGATAAGAGCTGTTCGGTCTCTGTACAACCGGTGTCAGAGCTTGGTCCGCATTGCCGGCAGTAAGTCGAGCCCGTTTCCAGTGAGAGTTGGACTCCGCCAGGGCTGCCCTTTGTCACCGATTCTGTTCATAACTTTTATGGACAGAATTTCTAGGCGCAGCCATGGTGTTGAAGGGGTCCGGTTTGGTGGACTCAGGATTGGGTCACTGCTTTTTGCAGATGATGTTGTCCTGTTTGCTTCATCAGGCCGTGATCTTCAGCTCTCTCTGGATCGGTTCGCAGCTGAGTGTGAAGCGGCTGGGATGAGAATCAGCACCTCCAAATCCGAGAGCATGGTCCTCAGCCGGAAAAGGGTGGAGTGCCTTCTCAGGGTTGGAGGAGAGATCCTGCCCCAAGTGGAGGAGTTCAAGTATCTCGGGGTCTTGTTCACGAGTGAGGGAAGAATGGAGCGTGAGATCGACAGGCGGATCGGTGCGGCATCCGCAGTGATGCGGGCTCTGCATCGGTCTGTCGTGGTGAAAAAGGAGCTGAGCCGTAAGGCAAAGCTCTCAATTTACCAGTCGATCTACGCTCCTACCCTCACCTATGGTCATGAGCTATGGGTAGTGACCGAAAGAACGAGATCGCGAACACAAGCGGCTGAAATGAGTTTCCTCCGCAGGGTGTCTGGGCTTTCCCTTAAAGATAGGGTGAGAAGCTCAGTCATCCGAGAGGGGCTCAGAGTAGAGCCGCTGCTCCTCCGCATCGAGAGGAGTCAGATGAGGTGGCTCGGGCATCTGATCAGGATGCCTCCTGGACGCCTCCCTGGTGAGGTGTTCCGGGCACGTCCAAGACCCAGGACACGCTGGAGGGACTATGTCTCCCGGCTGGCCTGGGAACGCCTTGGGATTCTCCTGGAAGAGCTGGAAGAAGTGGCCGGGGAGAGGGAAGTCTGGGCCTATCTGCTTAAGCTGCTACCCCCGCGACCCGACCTCGGATAAGCGGAAGAGGATGGATGGATGGATGGTGATTTTATGTAGCGCCTTTCATAGCAAACATCATGCAGGTGCAGTGGCTCAGTCAGGATCATATGGTAAGTTCTTGTTGTGGAATAAATATGTAACTATGAGATTTTATATTGCACCTTTCTTACAAAACATCATATGGGTGAAGTGATTCGCTGAGGGTCATATGTCAAGTCAAGTTGGGGAGCATGCACTGCTACAGTGCGTTGCCACACCCACTACACGGCAAAACAACTCAGGATCCCGGTTTGCAACCCCCCAGGCAGACACGCGGTCCAGTCCCACCCTCCGGAAATGACCCTGAATCTGCCGCAGCCAGGTGTTACATGGGTGTGCCCTTGGCCTGGTTCAGCCACTCGGGTTCCCAACAATGAGGATCTTATGAGCTGGATCACCCTCGGGTAATCGGGCCACATGGCCGTAGTGCCGTAACAGATGCTCCCTCACAATGCAGGTAATGTGCCTCATTCGGGACTCCATGAGCAACCGCTCATTCGACACAAAGTCAAACCAACAGTACCCAAGGATTTTCCGGGTCATATGGTTGCATTAATATTGGAAATTAAATTTTTCACTTTGTAATTTTATATATAGCGCCAATAACAACAGGCATCATGCAGGTGCAGTAACCACTTCTTATAGTGTGGACCTCATATGTGACTTTGTGGTTTTATACCATGCCTTTGTTACATCACACAGGTCAAATTACTGATTTAGGGTCACACAGTTAGTATAGTAGTGTGTCTCTGCATTTTTATATAGCACCTTTACTAGTGAGAATTTTTATATAGTGCCCGTTTTATAGTCACTTACAGGTAGCAAAACTCAAGGGCCACTACTGGGAAATCCTTGATGGACTGGTGTCCCATCCAAGGCTGCTTCCGACACTATGGCCAGTGCTACCAGGATATGCTCCCCTGTCTCACTGAATTATATGACAGGAAAAACAATATGGATACATAATTATATATAAGACAAACACAAAAAGGCAGGTGCCGTGACTCAGTGGTGGAGATTAAATTTGAGTCTTTTTTCACTGTACTGTATATAGTGCCTTTAAGAGTAGATGCCATGGAATCACTTTGAGGTGAAGTGAGCAACTCAGGTTTACACAGCCAGGTAATTACAGGGATTGGATTTATGGCCTTGTGATTTTTATAGCCCCTTCCAAAGTGTGCAATGTTGCAGTACTAGCAGGTAACATGACTCATACAGGGTCACACGGTGATTAAGTCGTGACCTCGGTGCTTTATTGTGGTCAGTGCTGGCAGATATCATGAGTCTGACTATTGGAATTCACTTTGTGGCTTTTTTGATTTATGATTGCTGGAATCTGAAACAAATCAGAGTCACGTAGATTCCTTGACAACTTATTAAAAGGTATCTGGACGAGGTATGAGGACAGCTTGGCTAGAAGATAATATATATAAAACAAAATGCCCTCATTGGTCTAATTTCTCATGCTCTTAATATATTATCTTTCAAAATGAACATCATTGGACAGGCATGGTTACTTGTTCAGACCCACACAATGGTCACAGTGGTTTCCAGTTCAGTGCCTTTACCACTAGAACATCTCTAGTGAGTGTGGCTGGCCCCAGAGCTCCTTTAGTCAGTGTTTGGATTCTCCAACTCCCCATAACTGTGAATTGGATAAGTGGACAGAAAAGCTGAGGACACCCATGTTGTTAATATTCTAAGGTCTGCCTCCTTGTGCCTAACTGTGTTTATTCATTTGGAATATCAGGACAGGAGTATTGGACCTTTCAGCCATATTACATTTGAACTTTACTTGTGTGACTCCCTATACCTCATCATTGTTATGTTTCAGCCAGGGTTCACCCTGGATAGTGTTCAAATTTCACATTTGTCTGTTTCATTCACTTTTAATGTCGCCATTATTGATCATTTAGTTTGTTTATGTCTGTGTATCTTTTTCTATGTGTTTTTTGGGTGGTCCGCCTAGACACTGGGCCTGAGGAAAACCACACAGTCCATGTGGTTCATTGAATGCGCTTGTAATGTTGGTGAGTTCTAGTCTCTATTGCTTTGCTTTCCCGTACTGGATTTTGAACCCTTGCTCTGTTTTTTGACTTTGCCTACTCAATTGTGTATTGGGACTTGTTTGCCTCTGGATCACCTTGGTGTTGCAGGCTACTCCTTTTGTGTTTGTGCTCCTCTGAGTTGTGTGTATGTGTATGTGCCCACCTGCTAAAATCCTACCTAGCTCTTTTAAAACTATGGAGAGAGGGAGGAGCGGGCAGGGGCAGCTGCTTCACTGTCTGTATGTCCATATAATAAAAGATCAGTCAAAATGCTATAACTCACCTGCGTAGGCCCCTACATTTTCATCTTAATTTAACCAATGTGACTTACAAAAGACAAGTACATGAGGACAAAATACTGTTATGTATTGGAATAAATGTAATAATGTTTGGGCAGTATTCCTAGGCAGCAGGGGGCACCGCAGTGGGGTTTAGAGATATCTTTGTACAAGTGGTTGCAGAAACTCTTAGTGAAAGACGACGGTGCAGTTAACGTAATCTCTGGCCTCAGTGTCTATGATTGAACGTCTGTCTGTCGTCAGCCTCAAATTACCGGACATAATAAATACTAAGTGGGTTAGTTTCAGGGGTGACCTGGGTGGACAAAAGCTCATGCCGATTTCTTCTTCCCATCCTTTTGCCGGCCTCACTGCCTCCCCTCTAATTTTGATGCATTGTCTCTTGTTTCTGCCCGCCACACCCTCACTCATGTGCCTAGATCAGCTGCCCCTTGTTGCCACTGTCAGCACCAAGCCTCTTTTCTCTTCTATGATTTTTTATTTTTGTAAGTGCACTGCTTACACAATGCCTGTGCTGTTGAAGTCACAGCTGTTTGGGCACTGCTGCACCCCTTCCGGGGGCCGGAATGATGCACGCCTCTTGCCTTTTCTGTTTATTTTGGCTTTTTTTTTTTGTTTTTTTCTGAATGAGCTACTCGAAACTTGGTACTGGACAAGCAGGTTTGCTGAGTGGTTTCACTCGCTCTCTTGCCACCCCACTCTTTATGGCAAGAAAATATGAAAGAGAAGTCACTCCTTATGATCAGTAGATTCATTGCTGTAAAACAATGGCCACCTAATAAATGAATTACAGTAATAATAGTAGTAGAGTGGACAGATAAATAATGCTTATGGGGAGATTTTTGCATGCAAAGTGACTGCTCTTCACTGTCTGCAGGCATCAAATGCTGCGACAAATCCAGCGGGCACAAATACAGACTTTACAAATAACATATCATGTACACATAATAACACAGAAATGAACTGACAGGAAATAAAGTGACTTAGAACTGATTAGCATAAACAGAGCCCAGTAATATCTGTCCATTAAGTCATTGTTGAACTGTGGCCAGCAGACAATGAAGGAGAATAAAATGAAAATTCAGTCCGCACCATTTCTAGAGAAAATAAACTTCTGGGTGGTCCATGTTCAGTTAGAACAGAAGAAACGTTACATCCACTCCACTGTGTTCATTTAAAATCAGAGTTTTTAAACAACCAAAAGTGCATGTGGCACAGATGTTTACCTGCACTAGACACGGCACCCATCGGCGGTACAATCCTTAAAGGCCTGGTAACGCTGCCTGCCATGGGGTTTATGCACCTTTTGCACATGTTTGCAGCATTCCAACTGTACAAAACGCAACTCAGATGCATGCAGGTAAGCAACATGGAAAGCAACTCTTCCATGTCTGCTCTGTTGAATTATGGTTTTCCTCCATGAAGGGTGACCAATCAAGGCTTGAGACATTGTAACTGGCCTGATCTAATCAGAGAAGGGCCATGTGATAAGCACAAGCAAATCAAAGCACAATTAGAGTCTGCGTTTTCACCCATCTAAATTGCAAAGCCGACCTGGCATTTTCAGAAACATACGGTTCAGGAGAGAATTTTCAAAAGCCTCCCTTTTTGGGGGTTAAAAATGCCAGGCTATTGTGGATAAAACATGAAAATGGAGACTAATGACTGCATTTTTAAATGAAAAAATTTGCTCCCTGCTCGCTTTGCTTGCCAACCTCTGGGCCGGCGCTACACGTTTGCTACTTTGCGGCTGTGCCACTCACATATGGTGATGCAGATGTACAATTTAAACAGATTGCTATTTTCATGGGAATTGTTACATATGCATAACAGAACTATTTTACATTACAGTGAGTCTTCTTCATGTTTAAAAATAGTAAAATGTGATAATTTCAAAGTAAATTATGTTTCATGTTGCGTTAGAGTTATTCGTTGTCGTTGTGTTATACGTTTTCATTCTGTTTGGGTTTGAAATTAACATGCAAATACTTTTTAAACTTACACGTTTACTGTTAAACTTGAGTAAAAACTATTTTTTGAATTAAATATTCATCAATATCGCATTGAATCTTGATTCTGTGTTTGGACTTTCATTGTGACAATGCAACGTATAACTGCCCGTGAGTGAATATCATTTCTTTCTCTCTAATAAATGAACCAACTTTTTCGAATGTTTGTTAGTTGTCTTTGCAAACGCTATTCTAGCGGGAAACTGTTAATGTTTTAATACGAATGGCATATCAAGATCTCCTTTGGTGTCTAATGTTATCTCCTGAAGATGTGCTACATCACCTTTCCTGGATACATCCTTCTTTCTACAGTAATTCAGCCAGTGGAAGACCAGACGGTGTTAACGGTTGTAGATATTCTTCAGGTTATTATAAGCTGACGTTTTCATCTTTCGCACCGTCATAGTCTATTGATACACAATTAACCAATTTGCTGTGTAACGGATTGACAGTATCTGTGTTAATACGTTTGACTTCATCGTTTCTCGGTGGTAGGATTGCCCGTGTACTCATTTCTTTTGTCGATAACCCTTCAGGATGAAATTCTTCAATAACATTTGGACATAATACATCTTCTTTAATTGGGAACTTAAAGTGAGGAAAACATAACAATTTATAAGAGCTAAGAGAGCAGGAACTGTGTCTGTCAAAAGCATTCACACGAATGAGAGGTGGGAGGGCCGTGTGAGTGGTTGAATATGATTGAGAGGAGGGTGGGGCTTGAAAAAATCTTGTGGCCAAAGTCTCGTCTCGCAGGACTTCAAATTATCTCTTTGAAAATGTCCTGTCTCAGGATTTGCTTTTATAATAGAGAGAAATGTGCAAGTGTGGGCATAGCCAAAGTCAAATACAGTCATAGTCCTAGGGACCTTGGCCAAACAATTGCTCTCCCACGTCTTCGGCTTTCTGCAGAATAGGTCTGTGGTGGAACGTATAAAAACAACCAGGTTTTTCCATCTGTTGATTCCAAGGTTCCCAGTATCCCAGATGTCTACCCATGAGCAGGAAAACATCTTGGACATGGGGCAATGGCACCAAGTGCCACAGCAGGACACCAATAAGTGAAACAGAACATAGGAATTGTTCATAATTAGTGTATTACTTGTATTTTTATACAAATGACTAACAAACAAGAGATGCAATGTGCACAGCTAATCTGAAGCTCTAATCCGGGAACACCGGACTAAAGTTGTGAGCCTTCAGAGAGGATTTAAAATCTGAGACCGAAGGGGCACCTCTTATAGTAGCAGGCAGACCATTCCATAGCTTTGTAGCCTTGTAACTAAACGTTCAACCTTCCACTGTTATTTTATTAAACCTTAAACTCTTTAGTAGGCCGACATCTAGAGATCTGAATGCATGCTCTGTGTTGTAAGTAAAAAAAAAGCTCAGACAAGTAAGCAGGGCCTCAGCCATGTAAGGCTTTATATGTAAGAAAGATGATTTTGAAATCAGACTGAAGCTTAACTGGAAGCCCCCTTAAGAACAGGGGCTATGTGTTTATACTTTCTGGTTCATGTGACAATAAATAAACTGAAAGCTGCATATCAGAGCAGTTTAGGCAGCCTGTGAATAACGCATCGGTAGGTTGGTTAGTTGGAAGTATACACTAATACAATGCATTGTCGCACCCACCAGCTTTTAATGTACTAGACATGAATGAATGAACGAATGTCTCAGTATCCTCCATATTTAGAATCTTTCTTCATTTTTCAACATTTTTAAGCTGGAAAAACAGGTTTTATTTAAGGGGTGGGCAATACTGGTCCTGGAGGACCATGGTGGTTGCAAGTGTTTGTTCCAACTCGGTTTCTTAATGAGAAGTCAGTTATTGCTGATGAAGCACTTATTCCTTAAGTGACATTTTGATGCTTCATTTTAGTGGTCTCGCTTGTTAAGGTTCCCACCCTTAATTGCTTATTTCAGTCTTAAACAGCTGCACTCACTGTTTTTAAATGGTCCATATTAGCGATAAGATGCAAATGACAATGGAGCCAGTAGTTCTCCATCTGACTTGTTTCTGTTTACACCTGTGTGTGGATTCATCATGCACACTATGGTTTAATAAAACACATAAGAAAAATGTGACAGACTGAAAATGATCCGTTTTAACCTTTAAATCATTTGGATGATATCATTGGAAAGGAAAAAAATCTACGATATAAGAACCTAACATTGCAGACTAACAAGCTATAAAATTAAATAAGGCCGGAGACTGGCAAGGATCGGTTTCTATTTAAGCAAATGGAATGAAAACCTGCAGCCACTGCGGTCCTCCACGACCAACGCTGCCCACCATTGTTTTAAGTGGTTTTGTAATGTGTGTGTTTTATCATGAAAACTGTTGTAGTGCCATGAAAGGCCCTACATTAGCCTCCTAGGTTTGTTTTTTTATCCGTGAACAAAAACAAAATGCCCCTTTGCTTATTGACCTTGTTTTACATACACATCCCACAATACTCACCCTTGGGAACTGCAGCAAAGATAGGCCGCATGCTTCTGGGACTACAACTTCACCCAGTTTTCCACACTGAGAGGGCCGAACAAGGATGTCTCCCTGTTTCCCTGAAGGACCTGAGTTAGGAGAAAAAAAACCCAAACCCCTCTGATTGGTAGTGTCAGAAGAACCAAGGGAGTGTTAGTGAGATAACAGCAAACTTTAATAAATTGGACTGGACTGCCATTACTGATACTCTGTGTAAGAGAGGACAAAGCCAACTATACTTCCTCAGTAGGTTGGCGTCCTTCAACATCTGTAATAAGAAGCTGCAGATGTTCTACCAGACGGTTGTGGCGAGCGCCCTCTTCTATGCAGTGGTGTGCTGGGGTGGCAGCATAAAGAAGAAGAACGCCTCACGCCTGGACAAACTGGTGAGGAAGGCAGGCTCTATTGTAGGCACGGAGCTGGACAGTTTGACATCTGTGGCAGAGCAACGGGTGCTGAGCAGACTCCTGTCAATCATGGAGAATCCACTGCATCCACTGAACAGGATCATCTCCAGACAGAGGAGCAGCTTCAGTGACAGACTGAGGAGACCCCACACTATGTGACTCTTCAATTCCACCCGGCGGGGTAAACGTTAACATTATATAAAGTTATTGTCTGTTATACCTGTATTGTTATCACTCTTTAACTTAATATTGTTTTTATCAGTATGCTGCTGCTGGAGTATGTGAATTTCCCCTTGGGGATTGATAAAGTATCTATCTCTATCTATCTATCTATCTATCTATCTATCTATCTATCTATCTATCTATCTATCATATAGTGCCTTTCCTATCTATCTATCTATCTATCTATCTATCTATCTATCTATCTATCTATCATATAGTGCCTTTCCTATCTATCTATCTATCTATCTATCTATCTATCTATCTATCTATCTATCTATCTATATAGTGCCTTATCTATCTATCTATCTATCTCTATCTATCTATCTATCATATAGTGCTTTTCCTATCTATCTATCTATCTATCTATCTATCTATCTATCTATCATATAGTGCCTTTCCTATCTATCTATCTATCTATCTATCTATCTATCTATCTATCTATCTATCTATCTATCATATAGTGCCTTTCCTATCTATCTATCTATCTATCTATCTATCTATCTATCTATCTATCTATCTATCTATCTATCTATCTATCTATCTATCTATCTATCTATCTATCTATCTATCTATCTATCTATCTATCTATCTATCTATCTATCTATCTAGTCTTGAGCATTTCCAGAGTAAGCAGTTTTCCAGAGAGTGTTGCAGGAAGAAGGTGACAAAGAATTGAGATGCTCAAAAGCGCTGTGTCTTTTATAGAGTACCTTGATGGCTGATCACTGCATATTCACAAAAACAAAGCGGTAGTTGTACCATGCTGGAATCATACAACTGATAACTTCACAATGGTCACATTATTTGTCTGATTGTCACTATGTAGCTAATACAACGATATATTAACTAAAAGGGTCTCAGTCACTTAACTCTGTCTTCTTACAAGCCTACACACTGTTTTATTTTAAGAGTAAAACCTGAACAATCTATTAACCCTGACACTATATAAGTGTGTGCTAGTGGATACTTTTTGGTATTTGCTTCTATCCCATCAGCCTGTTTATCAGTGTATTTGCATACATCACATCAGCCTTCAGACTGCTTTCCCCCTGGAAAACAATTACTCATCTCAGTCATATTAAATTCTTTAGCCTTTTCCTATAAGCTCTACATTTATATTCTACTCACTTAAAAATTAAATCTTACCTAAATGATCCTTTATTTCTGTATGAACACATCACACAGATTAAATATTATATATTCAACTGGCTGCAGCCCATTAAGGGGCCTCAGGGGAGCCACAAAGTGACTGAAAATAATTATAGAATTGCAGCAAAATATTCAAATCACTAACAATCAAGCAACAGCAGGGATGTCAAACTTATCATTTTAAAGCAGACCACTTCATCATTATTAAAATATGTTGCACACAGTATAGTGCACAATGACTGTTTTCTCAAAGACCACCTTTAACCTTTGTTACACAATTGAAATGGGAATACAGCTACACCATTAAAATGTGTCTTCAGTTTCCGCTCACATTAATCTACACAGCACAGAGCATCATGGCCGTTGGTCTGTCATTAGAGTTTCAACAGGCCACTTGCAATAATCTAACAAGACAAAGTCAAAAGGAGGTGACACAGCACACTGCTATAAAGAACTTCAGTGTTTCAACATGATACCAAAGACACGACAGTCTCACTAAAGAAATGGAAGCTTGACTTTACACACGCCACTGCCACCACTCTGCTCACTTTGTAAAGCTGCACAGGTGTCATGGCTGGCCCACCGGTCCTCCTGTGGCTTACCTGACTGCAATCACCCAGCCAAACGACACTTTTGTCTTTTCCACTGACTTGATTGTTATATGCTTACACTTGTGTTATAGACGACTATCGCTGATGAAAACGCTGCAGTACTGAATCCGAGGATAAACAAGTAGCCTCTGTAATTAAGTCACAAAAAAAGTCTGAAGTGATTAATTCTGTATTGTAAAAATTACTTCTGATTTTGTATTTTCAGAAATACAGCCATTCATCCATCCATTATCCTAACTACAGGGTCACGGGGGTCCGCTGGAGCCAATCCCAGACAACACAAGGCGCAAGGCAGGAAACAAATCCCGGGCAGGGTGCCAGCCCACCACAGGGCACACAAGGGACAATTTAGAATCATCAGTACCACCTAACCTGCATGTCTTTGGACTGTGGGAGGAAACCCACGCAGACACAGGGAGAACATGCAAACTCCACGCAGGGAGGACCTCTGAAGCAAACCCGGGTCTCCTAACTGCAAGGCAGCAGCGCTACCCACTGCGCCACCGTGTTGCCCCAGAAATACATATTTTAAAAATAATACTTAAGCCAAGTGAGCACCTTTTGTTATTAAAGTTATCTGCAGTGACATATTCTGTATTTTGATTATTCCTGGTTATTATTTACCATCGGCCAATGGCAACTCATTTTATGTTATGATTAAGAAATTCAGGCACTAGTTAAAAATAACTTTAGTTTAATAAACACACACAGGCTGTGTTTGAAATGGCTTCTTAATTTTGTTTTAAAAACACAGGCAGTGCGATAGCATGGCAGCAGATGTGCTTTTGTTAATAGATGCCTTGTCATTTTTTGACCCACCCAATCCAGACCAAGATCACAGTGTGGGGGCCTGCAGCAAATGCCACGTAGCATAGGGCACAAGACAGGAACAAAGCCAGATAGGGCAAACACACACACACACACACATAAAACAAGCACTTGGGCCAATTTAGCGTCACCAATTCACCTAAACTGCATGTCTTCGGATAGTTGGTGGAAACCGGAGCATCGGGAAGAAACCCACGTGAACACAGAGAGAACGTGCAAAATGTACATAGGGAGAACCCAGGATGCAAACGCTGGTCTCCTTACTGCAAGGCAGCACCAATACCACTGCTGTTAAGAAATGTAAGTTAAAAAAGCAACAACAACGACTTCATCAAGACTGCAACAAAAGTGCAAGAAGGTATATAATTACTCGTAGTGTTCAATTATTCTTGTGTTTCTCTGGGGAACCTTAGAGAAATAAAGGATTGAGAAACCCGCGGTAAAAAGCGGTGTTGCGTGTTTTGAAAGATGATGCCTAAGTTGAGTGCTGAGGAACTAAACACAGACCTCGTGAGTTGTGAGGTGGCAACACTAACCAGTGTGCCAAAGGGAATTCTAAAAAATATAAGAGCCCCAGTGGTACACAATGGTTTGTGCTGCTTCCCACCAATGCCAGCCTTTTCATTGCCTGTGTTTGGTCTGCACGTTCTCCCCATGTCCACGCTCAATAATTTCGACTGATTGGAGTGCATGAGTGTGTCTTGTGATGGACTGGAGACCCTTGCAAGCCCCCTCACTGCCCTTCTGTTGAACAGATGTTTGACCCTGGGGGTCAGTGTTACTAGAAACCAGGTGGGCCATTAAAATCGGTCCTGATGTAAATATAAGATGCTCCCATCCAGGCACTCCAGGAATCAGGAGCCTTTCATAGTTATTTAAACAAAATGAAAGGTGCAGCAGTCAATCAGCTTATCACAAGAAATGGATGGATCCATTTTGACTGTTTTGGTATTGAAAAGTTGCTGATTGTCTTTACACAGAAATGCTTCAACCAGACTCTCAATAAAATAAAAATTCAATTTAGGGTGTGAGCAGCCTAATGGTGAAAAGGTTAGTGTTTCTGCATCACAGCTCTAATGTGCCAAGTTTGAACCCCAGCTTGGGCTTTGTGTGGGATTTGCTTCTTCTCCCCAAATCTGTGTGGCATTTTCTCTGTCCTCCTCCTTTCCAAAGATGTGCCAGTTTGGTTAGTTGGTGACTCCAATATGAGTGAGTGAGCTGTGCAACGAACGGTGGAAGGCCTCATCCTGCCTTGCATCCAGTGCTGCTCAGACAGTCTCCAGCCTCCCTTCACCCTGGAGTGAACCGAGTGAGCCTGACAACGGGTGGATGGTGTGAGTTTAAGTTGGGCATGATGTGCAATGTTAGTCGAAGGTGTCAGACTCCAATTCAGGGGGCTGTGGATTGTAGCCCTTAAACGTGCGTACTTTGGGATTACTACAGCTTTGAAAGGCACTATGTTATTGAGTGTAAGCATACAAACACACCATTTCTTTAAAAAGGGATTGACAATTAGCAGAGGACTCTGGTTGAAGTCAACAATAACAACGTCATAGGCCTCCTCAGCACCAAGGGTGGCCCTTGACAATGCAGGGCCATGTGCCTCTGATCCTGCCTCGACTTCTGACTGTGCACACCACAGCCCTGATTACGGATGTTTGCTTTTTGCTTTTTGTTTTTATCTCCTTGTGTGCCTGTTAATAGCATTGATTAATGTGGAAAAGCTCTTGAGCTGCTGATACGACTGGGTGCTGATAAGCCACCAGTGTGACTCTAGGGAGGCAAAGGTATTTGACCAAATCAGACAGCCGAGTGGACCTGCGCCGAGAGATACGGCGTTCTGTAAATATGATGGAGAATTATACAACAAAGGGGAAGGAGGCCAACGTGCGCCTGGAAAAGGAAAAGTCATTGTGGAGGTTACAGTGGTGACCATTGTGCTCTCCTCACAGCACGGCTCCTGTCTGTCCGGGACACGCACTGTGTAGACACATTCATCTGCAGGACCTTTAGCTCTCAAACTGTTAGATTCAGGGACCCGTGTGAGCTATGCAGTCCTGACAAGCGCATGAGCTGACCTCAAATTCAGTTCACTTCCGTTTTTCTAACGTGCCCCTCACTGAGCACTGGCTTAGCACATACAGACATTTACACAAAATCCTTTCCTTGTTAACATACGGGAACACATAAACTGTGTTTCAGGTTCAGAAACAGTGATTCACATAAACAAGTCAGGAGAGTCTAAAGTCCATTAGAATTGTGAAATGACCAATTGACAGCAGAGGAAAGTGCAACCCCAATTCCAATGAAGTTGGTACGTTGTGTAAAACGTAAATAAAAACAGAATACAATGATTTGCAAATCCTTTTCAACCTATAGTCAATTGAATACACTACGAAGACAAGATATCTAATGTTCAAACTGATAAAGTTTGTTGTTGTTTTGCAAATCTTCACTCATTTTGAATTTGATGCCTGCAACACTTTCCAAAAAAGCTGGGAGAGGGGCAGCAAAAGACTGGGAAAGTTAAAGAATATTCAGAAAACAGCTGTTTTGAACATTCCACAGGTGAACAGGTTAATTGGAAACAGGTGTTTGTCATGATTGGGTATAAAAGGAGCATCCCCAAAAGGCTCAGTCGTTCACAAGTGAGGATGGGGCGAGGTTCACCACTTTGTGAACAACTGTGTGGGCAAATAGTCCAACAGTTTAAGAACAATGTACAATTGCAAGGAATCTAGGGATTTCATCATCTACTGTCCATAATATCATCAAAAGATTCAGAGAATCTGGAGAAATCTCTGCACGTAAGCGACAAGGCCGAATACCAACACTGGATGCCCGTGACCTTCGATCCCTCAGACGGCACTGCATTAAAAACCGACATCATTCTGTAAAGGATATTACCACGTGGGCTCAGGAATACTTCAGAAAACCATTGTCAGTTAACACAGTTCATCGCTACATCTACAAGTGCAAGTTAAAATTCTACCATGCAAAGTGAAAGCCATATATCAACAACAACGCTGCCGGCTTCTCTGGGCGCAAGCTCATCTGAGATGGACTGACGCAAAGTGGAAAAGTCTGCTGTGGTCTGACGAGTCCACGTTTCAGATTGTTTTTGGAAATCATGGACGTCGTGTCCTCCGGGCCAAAGAGGAAAAGGACCATCCGGACTGTTATCAGCACAAAGTTCAAAAGCCAGCATCTGTGATGGTATGGGGGTGTGTTAGTGCCCATGGCATGGGTAACTTGCACATCTGTGAAGGCACCATTAATGCTGAAAGGTACATACAGGTTTTGGAGCAACATATGTTGCCATCCAAGCGACGTCTTTTTCAGGGACATCCCTGCTTATTTCAGCAGGACAATGCGAAGCCACATTCTGCATGTGTTACAACAGTGTGGCTTCGTAGTAAAAGAGTGCGGGTACTAGACTGGCCTGCCTGCTGTCCAGACCTGTCTCCCATTGAAAATGTGTGGCGCATTATGAAGCGCAAAATACGACAGCGGAAACCCCGAACTGTTGAGCAACTGAAGTTTTACATCAAGGAAGAATGGGAAAGAATTCCACCTACACAGCTTCAACAATTAGTGTCCTCAGTTCCCAAACGCTTATTGAGTGTTGTTAAAAGGTAAGGTAATATAACACAGTGGTAAACATGCCCCTCTCCCAGCTTTTTTGGAAAGTTTTGCAGGCACCAAATTCAAAACGAGTGAAGATTTGCAAAACAACAATAAAGCTTATCAGTTTGAACATTCAATATCTTGTCTTTGTAGTGTATTCAATTGACTATAGGTTGAAAAGGATTTGCAAATCATTGTATTCTGTTTTTATTTACGTTTTACACAACGTCCCAACTTCATTGGAATTGGGGTTGTTGAAAATAAGCCTATGGGGGTCCATAACATGGTCCCAGATCTGATGACTTGACTGTCCACCCTCACCAGGCATTTTGTGCTTCCTACTGTTGTTCATGTTTTGAGGTTCATTTTACTGCAGACACACACACGTTTCAGCTTCTCAACCTCTGGGTCACAGGTTGCCACTATAGGGCTACGAGTTGCCGTTGTTTATAATGGTGTTTGGTCGCTGCGAGTCGTGAAGTTGATTGCACAAGTTGCTCCAGGGATCGATTACCGCACTCTGATAGTCATGATCAATTCCCACGCTATGTTCAGTCACGCTTGATTAACCAGGGGCTGGGTGGGTCACAAAGACAGTGAGATTGGAAAAAGTGGCTCACGACACCAGAACGGTTGACAAACACAGTTCTAGTTCCAGTGCCAGCAAGAGATGCCATTGAGGCCCCTGTAGGTTTGTCTGGCTCTCTTGGTAAACTTGAGCCAGCAGTCTGGCAGGGATACCTGAAGACACTAGAGGTTCTGGCCAGTCAACCCTAGGGCTATGTCTGGTCAAGAAAAGCTTTAGAATTACTACTGTGATCAGAATTAAGAGGCCACTGGCCATTAAACCAGGGTATTCTACCCGAGGTGCTGAAAGGCAGATAATACTGAATAAGGGACCAGGAGATCAGACGTCAAAGGCTGGGACATGAAGCCAAAAATGTATTAATTAAACTGATGATTTAGAATAGGACCAGAAGATAAGATGTGGACTAGGAAACGGGCAAAGATTTGTAACTGGAAAGTCAAACACACAGTCGTCAAGCCAAAATTCATCGTTGGGAAGGAAATAAATTACCAGAAGACTGGAGCCAAGGCATCATCACCAGATCCGTAAAGGAAGGAGCATTGGCCAATTGGCATGGGATCACTCTTTTGTCAGTCCAGAGCAAAATCTGGCCAAAATCATCATTCAACAGATTTCTGAAGCTGTGGATAAGCAGCTGAGAAAAGAACAGACTGGGTTCCTCAAAGGTAGGGGATTTGCTGTCAGATTTGTACTTTATACAACATCTGAGAGCAGCACACAGAACAGCAGAGACAGCCATACATCACCTTTATTGATTTAGTTAGAGCCCCTGGAGTACACTGAGAAACGACAACATACCACAGCAGATAGTTCTTCTCATCAAGAGCTTTTACGACAAGTTTACCTGCAAGGTGGACAACACTGAATACGGCTGCCAAGTGAAACAGAGATGTGTAATGTCAGTATTGCTCAGGTAATCAACTTGAAGGTGATGTGAAGCACAAGAGGAGATCAAACAAGTGGAATCTAATGGTTCTGTACTTTGGAGGAACTTAACTATTCAGATGACCTTGCGTTGTTCTTTCACACATACACGAGCACATGCAGGAAAAGACTTACCTTAAAATCTATGAACAACAAGTGGGTTTGAAAATTAGCATAAATCAGAATTTCTGCCACTTCACATTTCAAATCCCTCATCATTCAAGGTGGATGGAGAGGACCTAACTGTGACTGATGAGTTTCCTTACATAGGCAGTACAGTCAGACGTAATGTAGGGGCAGGCAGTGACATCAAGAGCAGACTGAACAAAGCCAGAAATGCCTTCAGGGTGCTAAACAATGAGCGGAGGTCATTTCAGTACAGTACAGTATCAACACCAAGCTAAGACTTCACCTGAGCCGTGTTATGTCTACACTTTTGTTTGGATCAGGATGCTGGTGGATGACGGAATAAGACATTTCCAAACTGTCAACATTCCACACCAGTAGCTTGAGAAGGATCCTTTGGATTTTCTGACTACGAACAATCAAATTCAGACCTACTTGCTAGATGCAAGCAAACAAGCATGGACACCATCATCATCAGAATAGGATGGAGATGGATTGGACAAACCATCAGAGGAGAGTGAGACTTCACCACGAGAACAGCTTCCTAGTGGACCCCAGAAGGCAAACATAAGAGAGGCAGGTCAAAGAATACCTGGAGCTGAACTGTGAGAAAAGAACTGAAGACGATGAACCATACAGAAACCTGCCCAAGATGGACAGAAGTGGGGAAACGATGGTTGCTGCCCAACATACCAGCCAACATTGCAGGTAATATCAGTAAGCTGTAGTTGATATTTCATTTGCCAAGAACAGAATCAAACCAACATGGCAATCTCTTTGTTTTCATTCTGCAATATGAATACGAAATGTTTGGTGTGACTTTTACAGTCACGGCTCTGTGATGTCACGGTCTCTTCTTCTGGACTGCTTACTTGTAATGCAGTAGTGACCACTGCAGAAAATGGCAGTGCCCGCAAACAAAACAGCATCACAAGAGATGCAAAAATAATTCATCCAAATTAAATACATTTCAAATGGGAAAATCACTGTCAGAACTGGAATCTACATATTCTGAAACCTAAAATAAATCAGAAAATCAAGATTTTAGTGCAGACAGAGATATTGTTAAGGACAGTTTTCCCCATTATGGGGGGAGACTGACAGTAAGGGTAGAGGTCTAGCTGACACTTTAAGCTGACTTGCACATAGGGGTGACACCAGCTCCTCCAAGGTTTTGTTAACTTCTTGTCACTTAGCAGATAAACAGAAACCTGTCGTCTGAATGGAAGTGTTCAAACTTTTTTGCACATGACAGCAACCTCATCTTCACATCACACGTGTAGATTTCATGCCAGTGTACTTACTACCTGGGCTCCCGCGGTCCCCTATTGAGTGTTCTCATATCGGCATTCATTCCTTCCATTGAGGAAGTCAAAAGTGTGCTTTCACTTTAAGTTTTCTGTCTGTTACGTTTGTCCTTGATCCTTAATTCAAATCACAAGTCACATCAACACAAAGAAGGACGAGGATCGTTCACAAAGCGATCCCCACCCTCTCATAGAATTGGCTTCTGGTGTTCTGAGGTCTCAAATTCTTCCGCCAGACTTCTTCAGATGTAAGCTTCTCTAAGCCTTTAATTTCTTCCTTCTGCTTTTGTACATTTCTTGTTATTTGTACAAGTCTACAAATTTCTCACACACTTTAATTGATACGTGACGCATGATGCGGGTGTCGAGGGTTGGTTTGGTCATGTGGTATTAGGTAATGCTGAGCGGAATATTTTTTATTATTCTAGGGAAAAAAAGAGAAGCACACAGCTGTTCAGATGAGACCCTTGGCTAAGACCAAGAATGGAGGGAGGAGAGCAGCTCCATTGTGCCACCTTGTGGACAAACTTTGTATTGCGCTTACAAACAAGCTACAGGGGTCCTCAATCCCAGTCCTGGAGAGCCGCAGTGGCTGCAGGTTTTTGTTCTGACCTGGTTGCTTAAATAGAAAGCAATTCTTGCCAATAAAGCACTAACAAGCTATGAAATTAAATGAACTCTGCTACGTCAGGTCATTCTCATATCCTAGATTTTCTTTCCCTTTCTATCATGCAAATGATTTGAAGGCTAAAATGGACGAGTAATTCTCAGTCCTTCACTTTTTTCTCTTCATTTTTCTTCCAAGTATTTAATTAAACAGATAAATACACACAGGTGTAAATGTAAATACGCTAAATGGAGAAATGCTGCTCTCTCTTGTCATTTGCATGTTATTGATAATAAGGAGCAATTAAAATAGCTGTTTAAGACAAAATTAAGCAATAAGGGCTCAAAATCACTAAAGTGAAGCAGAAGTGTTACTTTAGCAATAAGTGCTTTTTATTAAGCAACTGGGTTGGAGCAAAAACCTGCAGCCACTGCGGCTCTCCAGGACCACCGTGATTGAGGACCCCTGAGCTAGGAGTATGCAGACTAAGAGGAATATGTCTTGAAGTTAAGGCCGTGCAAAAGCACCACAGACACATCAAAGCAGAAGAAAACACGCAAGAGAAAAGAGAGGCACAGAGGACAATCTTTCTATATAATGTGCTACCGTGGCTGTTTGTTTGTCTGTCCAGGATTTTAAATCACCTGTCGCTTGTTAACCGTTTGGCCTATTGACCTGAAATTTGGTACACATGTACTACGCTTTCGGGGAGATGATTGACCTCCAAGGTTATTCCTCCTTTTAATTTGACTTTATTTTATTATAGAATCAACTCTCGGCAGCATCCAACAGGGCCGAATGCTCAAGTCAAGTGTATTAACTGCAGTGCACCATTACTGGTAAATAATAATATCCATCCACCCATTCTCCAACCCGCTACATCCTAACTACAGGGTCTGCTGGAGCCAATCCCAGCCAACATAGGGCGCAAGGCAGGAAACAAACCTCAGGTGGGGCAGCAGCCCACCGTAGTAAATAATAATACAATATGAATAATTCAAGAAGGCACTTAACAGGTACTCAGGATCATGTCCCTCTCATTCCTTATGGTCACGTTTAAGGGAAATTTTGAGAAAGACAAAAGCATACTGAGGAAAGTGGCAGCTGACTAGTGAGGGATGGGGTGGGCAGCACAGTGGTCAATGCTGCCATCCCACAGCACCAGAATCCTTGCCACAAATGAAAGTTCTATCAGTGTCAGTGGGGCCTTCTTCCAAGATGTGCATATTGTTAGTACCTGGTTGCTGAGTTTATTATGTCCTATTCATGCAGTTCTCATCTTCAATGGAGTCTGACAGCTTTCATGGAGAGAGCAGCATTATGACCAGCTGAATGCACTCCAGTCCCACACTGCTTAGACCCGAGTTCAATTTTTGGTTGAAATGTCCTTTGGCATCTGCATGGCATTGTTGTGTCTAAGTCCAATTCACCCCACACTCCCGAAACCCGCTGTCAAATGTCTACTCTGTGGAATATGAAAGCAGGAATGTCATGTCATTTACTAACCCGCTTCATCCAGACCAGGGTCACGGGGGTCAGGGGTGGGGGGCTAGAGCCTATCCCAGCCAGCATAGGGTATAAGGCCATCAATGAACGAAATCACCCACACAGCAGACACACACGTGGTCCAATGTAGCATCCACCTAACCTGCATGTGTTTGGACAGAGAGAGGAAACCGAAGCAACCAAAAGAAAGTCACACAGACATGAGGAGAACAGGCCAACTTCATGCAGGAAAGGCACCAATGCTACCATTGCTCAGCCATAACAACAACAACATTTATTTCTGTAGCACATTTTCATACAAACAGTAGCTCAAAGTGCTTTACATATTAAAGAATAGAAAAATGAAAGACACAATTATAACACAAAATAAATCAACATTAATTAACAACGAATAAGAGTAAGGTTTAATGGCCAGGGGGGACATAAAAAACAAAAAAAACTCCAGACGGCTGGAGAAAAAATAAAATCTGTAGGGATTCCAGACCACGAGACCACCCAGTCCCCTCTGGGCATAAAGAATGGTGGATGCCAATTAGTTTTGTTAGTTTCAGCTTATTTCGCTTTTTTTAAATAGTAGAACGGTACCAATTCATTTGGACACATCTGTAAGGTTACTCATCACTGCAATTGACTGCCTTTGCTTATGCAATCTTTTTTTAAAGAATAAAATTACAAATACAACAATTATCAAAAAAAGAAATGAACTAAGACTAGGGATAAATAGACAGTATGTATACAACAAAATTACACTATTAAAAATCCACTGAACTTATCAACAATGTTTTTAAGCAAAGAATTTGTTTTATCAGCATTAATGATTACAGCACTTGACATTTTTTTTTATAGACGTAAACATGGGCTCTTCATCATGAGAGAACAATCTCAAGTTAACATTGGAGTTTAGGACTTGGTGGATATGACACTTGCCCAAGAGACAAAGTAACTTTAGGGTGTTACAAACTTAATAACACTCCTTTGAGTATCAAACTAAATATCATACCTTCAGACGTCTGCACAAGGTCACCAAAACATGCAAGCAAGAGAGCAGCAACCACCGAGCAAAATACTTCAGAGAGGGCACGGCTATAAAATCAGCCATTCCTGGTGCAGAATGAACATAAGGGAGACCAAGATTAGAAAATGTACTCAGCCACCTGTCACAAGAATAATAATAAGAGTAAGGATTCAAACATGAATTTCATTGACTTTGTTGGGGACAAGAAATTTATAAGAGAAGATCTCCATTGTCATGGATGGCACACCTGGGTTGGCATCCCTGCCAGGATTGGTCCCAGTCCATTCCTTGACTGGGAGGTCAGGAGAAAGAAAAGGCAGGACACTTCCTGTCTTTGCCATGAAATTGACATGAGATGCCAACAATTTGTGGAGTGTGCCAGCATCCCAGCAGGGGTGGATAAAGGACCCTTACCCGGCCAGGAGGACAACATAATGGAGAGATTTCAGAGGACTCCATATGCTAGATGGCAGCATCCATGGGCATCAGTACCCAAATGGATATGGCATACTGGAAATGTAGTGCCATGGAGCAGACATGTTGGATTCCATGGGTGCCGACAGGGGGGACTGCTGGGATTTATGATCCCTGCTTTTAGGAAGTTCTGCTTGACCTTGAAGTACTTCCAACTGGATAGAAGTACTCCCGAGTCTCGGATAAAAGGAATCGCTCTGGCTCACCCAGACGAGTTGGAGTCGGAGTCGGATGGAAGAAGGACAAAGCTTGCCTAGGAGGAGGAAGAAGGAAGAAGACAAAGAGAAAAAAAAAAAGTGATTGTGCTTGTCTTAGTGTTATTATATCAAAAGAAGCTTTAGTTACTGTAATTTACTCTAATAAACCGTAGGACTTGTGTCCGTGCAGTTGTGTCTGGGGTTTGGGGACCTGCAATGCCCCCTAGTCGTCACACCATTTTACTTAAGTTTGGTGTGCTGTACGGATCAGTCCACTTAACACAAGCTCTTGAAGAGCTCTGATCTGAAATTAAAGCTTTTCTAACAAAATCATTGTTGCATTTCTCGATCATACCACAGGTCTCTAAAATTCACTTCATAACAAAATTGTTTTAATTGTGAAGTTATTGTTTATACTGTGTATTCATGAACACAGTAAAATATATAATTAGAATGTTTACATCAAAAGAATGTTGATTACAATTTAACAAATTACACCATTTAATCACAAATACAATGTGATGTTAACCTGATCTGTTCTAAATCAATTTAACATGAAAATATGCATTCTGTTTTCTATTGTTAAACATATATATATATATATATATATATATATATAGAAAACAACAATACATACTCAAATATATATATACATATACTGTACATATGCTGTATATGACCTCATTTAATTTCTCTAGTTTTTGTCACTTCTTCATTTGTTCATTTTGTGGCCCATCATTCTTCTGGTGAGTCCCTGTGAACCATCCTGCAGTGGTCTGCCATCATACTGACATCCCAATGTCCTTGGTATCCTTATGGAATCTTTCACTCTGCTCTTCACTTACCACTCCAAGATTGTCAGGGAAAAACTACAGATGCGGAATCCAAAAAGTGAGCTTTTGTGACTCATGTTGCAGCCAATTTCCTAAAACTTAACTGATAAATGTTTCACTTTTTCTTTTTAGATGGACAGCATACCTGGGCTGGCATCCCTGTCAGGATGGGTTCAGTCAGGAGGCAGGGGGAGACAACAATAAATGGCTACATGCTCCCCTGATGTAATAGGTAGCAGCATCCGTGAGACGAGGTTACCTCTATGGACATCCGCAAGGCATGATGGGAACTGTAGTCCCATAAGGTGGCCTTGTTGGGCTCCGGTGGGTGCTGCAAGGATACGTGACCCCTACTTTGCGGAGCTTCTTTTCGACCCTGAAGTGTTTCCAATGTGCTATGCCTAAGAACCAGAAGTACTTCCAGGTCTATGATAAAAGAAGACCTCTGACTTCATCGAGGTGAGTTGGGAGAGGAGGATAAGCAAAGGTCACCTGGGAAGTGCTGAGAAAGAAAAGAGAGAGAGAAATGAAGCATATTATGCTTGAGCATATGTTTAAGAAACCCGTTGCAGGTACTTTTTATCAAATAAATTATTATTTGAACTCAGAACCTGTGTTTGAGAAGTTGTGTCTGGGGTTTTGGGTGCTGCACCATCCCCTCGTGGTCACACTCTATAATTTGGATCTTTATTGTTACGTAAAAATTACCTCTTTAAATGATAATCAAGCCTCTCGTTCCATTTCATTCATCGCGTCATCAAATTCTGCATCAGAAATCAGTTTTCTGATATCAGGACTGGCGAAAATGCCGTTTCAATTGAAGACTGCAAAGTGGTGGCAGGGAAAGTGTAGTTAAGCAGCATAGGATGGTGGTCTGTAGGATGACGTTGGAGATGAAGAAGAGGAAGAGAGTGAGGGCAGAACCAAGGATCAAATGGTGGAAGTTGAAAAAAGAAGACTGCCTGTTGAGGTGAGTCAGGCACTGGGTGGCAATGAAGAATTACCAGACAGCTGGGAAACTACAGCAGATGTAGTAAGGGTGACAGCAAGAAGGGTGCTTGGTGTGACATCTGGAAAGAGGAAGGAGGAAAAGGAAACCTGGTGGTGGAATAAGGAAATACAGGAGAGTATACAGAGGAAGAGGATGGCAAAGAAGAAGTGGGATAGTCTGAGAGATGCAGAAAGTAGACAAGAGTACAAGGAGATAAGGTGTAAGGTGAAGAGAGAGGTGGCGAAGGCTAAAGAAAAGGCATATGATGAGTTGTATGAGAGGCTGGACACTAAGGAGGGAGAAAAGGACCAGTGGACTAGACAGAGGGACCAAGCTGGGAAAGATGTGCAGCAGGTTAGGGTGATAAAGGATAAAGATGGAAACGTACGCACAAGCAAGGAGAGTGTGTTGAGCAGATGGAAAGAGTACTTTGAGAGGCTGATGAATGAAGAGAACGAGAGAAAGAAGATTGGATGATGTAGAGATGGTGAATCAGGAAGTGCAATGGATTAGCAAGGAGGAGGTAAGGACAGCTATGAAGAGGATGAAAAATGGAAAGGCCGTTGGTCCAGATGACATACATATCTGGAGCATGGAGGTGTTTAGAAGAGATGGCAGTGGCGTTTTTAACCAGAGTGTTTAATGGAATCTTGGAAAGTGAGAGGATGCCTGAGGAGTGGAGAAGAAGTGTACTGGTGCCGATATTTAAGAATAAGGGGGATGTGCAGGACTGCAGAAACTACAGGGGGATAAAATTGATGAGCCACAGTATGAAGTTATGGGAAAGAGTAGTGGAAGGTCAGCTAAGAAGTGAGGTGATGATTAGTGAGAAGCAGTATGGTTTAATACCAGGAAAGAGCACCACAGATGAGATGTTTGCTCTGAGGATGTTGATGGAGAAGGCCAGAAGGAGTTGTATTGCGTCTTTGTGGACGTGGAGAAAGCATATGACAGGGTGCCTAGAGAGGAGCTGTAATATTGTATGAGGAAGTCGGAGTGGCAGAGAAGTACATAAGAGTTGTACAGGATATGTACGAGGGAAGTGTGACTGTGGTGAGGTCTGCAGTAGGTGCGATGGATGCATTCAAGTTGGAGGTGGGATTACATCAGGGTTCAGCTCTGAGCCCTTTCTTATTTGCAATGGTGATGGACAGGTTGACTGACAAGATTAGACAGGAGTCTCTGTGGACTATGATGTTTGCTGATGACATTGTGATCTGTAGCAGGTTGAGGAGACCCTGGAGAGGTGGAGATACAGTATGCTCTAGAAAAGAGAGGAATGAAGGTCAGTAGGACCACCACGACAGAATATATGTGTGTAAATGAGAGGGAGGTCAGTGGAATGGTGAGGATGCAGGGAGTAGAGCTGGTGAAGGTGGATGAGTTTAAATACTTGGGATCAACAGTACAGAGTAATGGGGATTGTGGAAGAGAGGAGTAGAAGAGAGTACAGGCAGGGTGGAGAAGAGTGTCAGGAGTGATTTGTGACAGACGAGTATCAGCAAGAGTGAAAGGAAAGGTCTACAGGACGGTAGTGAGACCAGCTTTGTTATATGGGTTGGAGACTGTGGCACTGACCAGAAAACAGGAGACAGAGCTGGAGGTGGCAGAGTTAAAGATGCTAAGATTTGCATTGGGGTGACAAGGATGGACAGGATTAGAAATGAGGACATTAGAGGGTCAGCTCAAGTTGAACAGTTGGGAGACAAAGTCAGAGAGATTGCATTGGTTTGGACATGTGCAGAGGAGAGATGCTGGGTATATTGGGAGAAGGATGATAAGGATAGAGCTGCCAGGGGGGAGAGAAGAAGAGGAAGGCCTAAGCGAAGGTGTATGGATGTGGTGAGAGAGGACATGCAAGTGATGGGTGTAACAGAACAAGATGCAGAGGACAGAAAGATATGGAAGAAGATTATGCGCTGTGGCGACCCCTAACGGGAGCAGCCGAAAGAAGAAGAATATCGCCACCAGTGAGTGAAAGTCGAGGAGTGCAATTAAGAAAATGTTTCATAACTCAAGTGTGCTTTAAAAACAAATTTAATCTAACAGGAATTGCCCTTGTTGTCACTTTTAAGTATTTTTTTTACAGAGGAGCCTAACCCGGCCAATACTACCAAATCATGAAAAGTCTAAAACTCTCCTCGCTCATTAAGAAGGCCAGAAACAGGCTATTATCAGCCCACTCTATTATAAATAAAGATCTGTTGCCGGACAATATGTATTTGCAAGTCCAAATTATTCAGCAGTGAAGAAAGAAATTACGTTTAAATACGATTTTCCATTAATCGACCGCATCTGTAAAGACAAACACGTAGCAATCAGTGACTGAGACAACGCCCTCTCGCTTCAATTGGATAATGGAGAGAACGTAGCGCAGCGTTACACTGTCTAATTGGGCCATCGTACAAGCCAATGCTAGCTTGTCATTGGCTGCAAGTCACGCATTGTGCTAGTTGATTGGCCATCATCATCGTCAATCGGCAACGTCATAGAGTCGCGTAAACTCCGGCGACACCGAAAAGGGCTGGCTTAATGATACTTTTATAAATCGTCAAAATCTGGTCTGATCGTCATGCAGGTATGATCTGTGTGTCTTATTTCAACCTTTGAGGACTGAATGAATGAAAAGGAAAATGCGGCTTTTCAGAAAACTTTGAAGCACAATATAAAACGCGATATTTTTAAAGTCTTGTATGAAACAAATACAAACGAAGTCTGACAGTGTTTATTCTTTTTGTAAGTCCTACTAATTGTCATTCGCGTGTCTTTTCACAAGCATGTGTGGCAAGTTAAAATGCTAGACGTCAGCAATGCTGCCCTGTGTTGAGATGAGTTGTTTAATGCAAATGTCCACGCACACGCACTAGAGTGCCATGAACGTTGTCACTTTTTTCTATTGACAATAAAGTTTTCCTTCCAGATATCCTACACGTTTGTTAAGTTAAATGTTGGCTGTCTGTTGTCCCCTGGGTGAATCAGTATGCGGGGTGACACTTCGGAGTCGGGCGCCCTGTTCAGGGTTGGTTCCTGCCTTGCGTCTTGTGTTCCCGGCAAATATGGGTTAGAGAATACGTAACGGTGCGTTACTTTGTTATTAGTGAGACGGGGACAATCCAGCAAACCAGCTGACCAGCAGAGGTTGGTCTAAGCAAGGGGGTGTCAAGTTCAGATTAAATAGCTAGTGGTTTTTGTTATTTAGTTGCCAATTACTGCTGTCTAAATGAACCCACTTCATCTGCCATTGTTTGAATTAACTCGCTTTTTAAGATTCAGACAGCATATAAGAATGTCCGGGGTTAGCACAGTGATGGGTCAGGCATTCCTGATAAGCTTGTTCAGGCACTGTAAGTCATTTAAGTTCAGGTTGCTTCTTCAGGAGACCACAGCGTTGAACAAACCGGCTAATATGGACTGACAGAACATTTCCAGCAATGTGCTGCACTTCCAGTTCTGTCTTCTTTACCTTGAACATTTGTAGTACTAGGGTGTTGTACCGTGTTAGCCATTATGAATGTAGTGAGAAATCAAGCAAAATGACACCTTTAATTGGCTAACTAAAAAGATTACAATATGCAAGGGGCCTGAGTTGCCTCGAAAGCTTACGTATTGTAATCTTTTTATCCATCCATACATCCATCCATTTTCTAACCCGCTGAATCCGAATACAGGGTCACGGGGGTCTGCTGGAGCCAATCCCAGCCAACACAGGGCACAAGGCAGGAACCAATCCTAGGCAGGAACCAATCCTGGGCAGGGTGCCAACCCACCGCAGGACACACACACAAACACACCCACACACCAAGCACACACTAGGGCCAATGTAGAATCGCCAATCCACCTAACCTGCATGTCTTTGGATTGTGGGAGGAAACCCACGCAGACACGGGGAGAACATGCAAACTCCACGCAGGGAGGACCCGGGAAGCGAACTGCGAGGCAGCAGCGCTACCACTGCGCCACCGTGCCGCGCTGTAATCTTTTTAGTTAGCCAATAAAAGGTGTCATTTTGCATGACTTCTCACTTGAACATCTAGCATTTTTGAGATAAGGAAAACCGAACATAAGATCAAGGTTAATCTAAAAAAATTCTGGAGATGAATTGTAGTGTTAACTCACAGAAACCCTAAATGTATTGTCTTATGAAAATCTTACTTGCCTGTCTGTTTAGAACAGTTGACTATAATTAAAAATACCACCATAAACACAAAAGTATACATAGCATCAAGCCTGGATTAAGATCCTCACAGGCACCCAAGTGGCTTAGCTCTTTATCAGAGAGCTGAATATATGTTCAGCAATGCAGTTTAATAGCGCATAAGGTATTTCCCACTCCTGTGTTCGATGCGGTGACTCAGATTATTTCATCTTGCTTGGAAAGTGTGGATTGGTGAAAAAGCCTCTGGTAGACACAAGGCTCTGGTCATACACCCAGATCTACCCCTGCATATAGCATACTAAATATACATATATAGTGGCAGGTGGACAGATAGACAGTGGCAAGAGAGCCAGCAAGAATATTTAGGGTACCAGTCGGGCTACTCCATTTAATCGTAGGCACATTTAGTGCGTCTGTGTGCACAAGCACTATCAAATTCATGGTCAGTTCAGCCAGCTTCAGGAAAATATACAACACAGTATATTAAAGTGTGCTCCATCTTTTTTGCCGGTTGGTTCCTGAATGAGCCCCCAACCTCTGGGGGAGGCTTGTTTTTACAATACCATACCATACCATACCATATTTATTTGTTGAGCGCTTAAAAACACAGCATTACAACTGACCAAAGCGCTGTACAGTTACAACAAGCAGGACTAAAAGCAAAATATTAAAAACAAACATTAAGAGAGAATTAAAACAGAGATACTAAAAACAGGTCAGGGGACCAAATAAAATATAGAAAATAGCAAAAGGCAAGTGGAAAATAAAACAGATTAAGAATTAAAAGCCAATGTGAAGAAGTGCATGCGTTTTTAGGCGAGATTTGAATGTGGCGGCTCGCCTAACCACTAAGGGCAGGGAGTTCCATAGCCTGGGTGCACAGACGGAGAAAGCCCTTTCACCACGAGCTTTAAAACGTGCCTTGGGAACGGTTAGGAGCAGCTGATCTGCGGATCTAAGAACACGAGGGGGATTGTGACAATGGAGCAAGACACTCAAATAGGCGGGGGCTAGACCGTTTAATGCCTTATAGGTTAGGAGGAGAATCTTAAAATCGATTCTGAATCTAACCGGCAGCCAGTGTAGGGTTTTTAAAATCGGTGAAATGTGTTGGATTCTGCTACTTCCAGTTAGAAGCCTTGCAGCCGCATTTTGAGCCAGTTGGAGTCTAGAAAGAGTGGCTTTACTGATACCAAAAAGGCAGGAATTTGAGTAGTCAAGCCGGGACGTAATGAATGCATGGATTACTGATTCCAGGAGGTGGTTAGACAGAATAGGCTTGAGTTTGGCGATTCGCCTTAGATGGAAAAAGCAGACCAGAAGGGGCGGAGCCATCTCAGGGTTGATGGCAGGAGTTCGGCATTATCCTGGGGCTGCCTGTCAAAACTATGAAGGGAAAGGAGAGTGTCAGCGACAGCCCACCCCCTCTCTGTGAGGGTGCTACAACTTACCTCGACAGACCGAGGAAGATGACTCCAAGGTTCACACGTGTGAATATATATATATATATATATGTGTGTGTATGTGAGGCCTGTGTGTGTGTATGGAGCAGTCTGTTCTACTTTGCTAATGCTCAACCACAGCCACTAGATGGCGTATGCATGCACTCTTACATTTTTTCGACACTTCATGCACCTTGCTATGAAACACCTGTGTACTGCAAATGCTGTCCGCCAATAACAACGTCGTACTAATAACACAAATGAAGAGGCACAACGTCAAAACGAAGTAAACGCCACGGCTCGACAATGTGCACACGAAACGCCTCAGCAACGGAGTGCAAAGCTTGATGTTTTCACTAAAAACATTGTCTATCTGGAGGTATTTTCTCGAGACAGCCAAGATATGGTATCGCCAGTGTATTCTTACGAATGCCAGTGGGGCAGCAAGCACAGGTGGGTCCGCGTCCACTGCATTGGGTAATTCTTAAGAGTTAACTGCCAGCTCTCCAAGTTCACAAATATAGTAAAACTGGTAAGGAGTCTTTGGGTTGTTTTTTGTCTCAAAGACCACATGCAGCTAGTGTGTATGTGTGTGTATATATATATATATATATATATATATATATATATATATATATATATACACATATATATATATATATACATATATACATATATATATATATATACATATATATATACATATATAAAAACTCATATACTTTATATCACTGCTGTATGTCAAAGTGTCTCTGAATAAATTCAGTTTTTTATTTTCCACAATATTGTAATTTAGTTCCATAAGATATGCTGTGGTTCAACTATAATATTGATGATGGCTCAGGCACTGAAAAAGTGAGAAATCAGGAAAGCAACCCAACCCAGCCCACTTACATTACCTATAGCTATTGAACAAGTAGATGGAGACTGAGATGACTGAGTGAGTGACTGATGTGCTCATTTGTGTTAGCCATCTCTTTATGGCAAACACTTGGCCAAAAAAATGAAAGGGCAGTATAAAAATGAATAGTTGATTTGATTAATGCCAGTTTGACTTTTAATATTGAAATGAAAAAACTGTTACTTGTTTCAGGACTATCAGAACCTTCCCATTGACATCCAGACCAGTAAACTCTTAGGTAAGAAACAACTTTTATTTGGCACTAACACTTTCGCAGTTCAGTGACACGTAAAGATTAACTGAAAGAACGTTGACTTCTTCCCATAATATGTGCAGGCACAAGGAATTTTAATTACAAGTACAATGCTGACCAACGCAACGTGATTTAGAAAATGATTTAAGGGTGTATATTGACCCAATATCTCAGTATATGTATATAAAAATGCTAACCAAGTGATTTTATGTTTAAAGACTGTTATGCTAGTGAGACTTTATCTGTAGCTTTGTGAGCAGCTCTTGTCCCAAAATATAAGCAAAAGCATAAAAAGTCTGGTGGTCTTACTGAGGCAGGTTGATGGAAACCACTAATCATGTTGACACTCAAAGAGTTACAGAAATTAGAAACGCGCTAATGGATCAAGTAGTTGAAGTGGAAGTCTTTTAAAAATATTGATGGGGTTTTGCTATTGGTCAGCTAATGAGGATTAATGCAATTGTGAAATGACTTACATGGGATCCGCTTGATTTAATCTGTGCAGACTGGTTGGTGGACAGGCGTCACTGCATTTTGAAATGGCAGACGTCATTGGTGACTATCCGGGAGAAGATCAATGCTGCCATTCAGGACATGCCAGAGAATGAGGAAATTAAACAACTGCTGTCTGGATCGTGTAAGTGTGGCATTTAAACTTCCCATAGTGCATATTGTGTGTACAAAAATAATAAAAACAAAAGATTTTTTTAGAAAAGGAAAGTGATGGCTTTATTGCTTCTGTATGATTTGTAATCACCAAAATCTGTGCAAAATGCAAACACAGGATAAACTTTCCAGCTCTCTGAAGCTCCTTTCAATCTCAGTTATACAGTAGTTCAGATATGTCAAAGAGTCAAGTGTGCATTTTCATATTAAAAGGATGAAGATATAAAAACTTCTTGCATAAACCAGAAGAATCCATGCAAGACATACATGACAAATAAAGACACACTGGTGTTAAAACAACATCTTGCTGACTGCTGTCAGTACTGGTTTAAGTGGATCTTAGCTGAGTACGCTATCAATGTCTGGCTGTAAGCAGAAGTTAAACAGTCCTACGGTCTAATTTGGAGGGGAATGTCACCATAGCTATACCTTAACTGCTTTTCACATCACTTGTAACTTAATCAGAAGTTAACATCTGGGTTAAAAATAAAGTTACATGCATATATTAAAACGTGTGTGGCCTGTGCTACATGTTAGCCTCTTTGCACTTCTGTTACTCGCGTATGGGGATGCAGATGTGCAATTTAAGCAGATTTTTATTTTCATGGGAATTGTCACATATACATCAACGCAACGTACAAATAAAATGACTTTTTCGAATGTTTGGCTCTGAGATTTGTTGATTGTCTTTTCAAAAGCTTTTCTAACCGGAAACTGTTAACGTTTTCATATGAATGGCATATCAAGATCTCCTTTGTTGTCTAATGTTATCCCCTGAAGATTTACTACATTACCTTTCTTGGACACATCCTTCTTTTCTACAGTAATTCATGCACAGGAAGACCGGACGTTGTTAACGGTTGTAGATATTCTATGTGATATTGTAACTTATTGTTCACCACCAACTGTTTCAGCATATTTAACCAATTTGCCATGAAACCGTTTGAAATTTTTGGCGTTAATTTGTTTGACCTCCTCGTTTCTCGATGCTAGATTTGCCCGTGTACTCATTTCTTTTGCTGATAACCCTTGGTGATACAATTCTTCAGTAAGATTTGGACATAGTACGTCTTCTTTAATTGGGAACTTAAAGCGAGGAAAACGTTAAAATGTATAAGAGCTGAGGGAGCAGGAAGTGTGTCTGACAAAAGCATTCACACGAGTGAGGGGTGAGAAGGTCGTGGTCCTGTTTGAAAATGTTTGAGAGGAGGGTGTGACCTGAAAAAATCTCTCTTCCAAAAAGTCTTGTCGCGTCTAAGGATATTTTTATATAATATATATTATATTCATATTGTATATATTATATTCATGTATATACTGTCGCAGTAGAGGCTCTGATCCTCCTCTTGAACTCTCAGGTACCACTCAAAACACCAAGTAAAAGTCCAAGACACTTTTATTTTCTTATAATGCAGTGCACTAAGCACCCTCCACTCCACACTACTCATAAATAACAATACTCCAATAATACACTCAATCCTCCTCACCCAGACACTTAGCCACCCTTCCTCCCAGCTCAGCTCGCCGTCTGGGAGCTCCCACAATCCTTTATACTCCCTGACCTGGAGGTGTTCCTGCCCAACAGTCCACAAGTCCTTATTCCTTCTGGGTCAGGATAAATAGTCCTTATCTTTACCCCGGAGGCACGTCGTTTCTTCCTGTCACGGGATTATGACGCACTTCCGGGTAATAGGGCATATATGAGTCCACGGGCCTCCCGACAGCGACTCCCAGTGGTCCCCAAGGTATCCAGCAGGGCTGTGCATAAAAACTACATAGTCCATGAGGCCCTGCTGGAATTCGGAGCCCGTCCATGCTGTCGGGAGAGCTCCTCCTGGCTGCCTGGGGGTGAGGGCCGGAATATGAAGCCGGCCATCCACCACAATACATTGAGAGAGAGGCATAAAAAAGTTTGCATTTCTAACCTTTAAGCCCAATTTAATGATGGTCGTTCTTGAGGATGTTTTTCACTTCTGATCTGAGGATGGAAGCAGAGAGTGTGTGAATGTCTGTGTCACTTTGCGATTGTTTCCCTGCTAAGCTTTCAAATCAACACCAGCAAACACCTGCCATGCTCACAAGTTTGACCATGTATATATATTTATGTAGTGTCTTTCTGTTGTGAATACCATGGCGAAGCTCTCAGAGCTTTGTTAAAGTTGTACATATTTATGTTTTACATTTGGAGTGTATGACACAGTGAGTGAAAAGGAAAAACTGAGTGAGCAACCTTGAGGATTTAAAGTCCCTTTGCCTTAACCTGTACGCCACATTGCCTGCCTGTGCACACTGGTAGTTAGCGTGAAAGGCTAAACAAAGTTTAAAAGGAAGGGACTGACCCAAATTACTACTCAAATCTTTTAATCTGTAAATTAAATTAAAGAATCCCCTAAAGTTAATTACATGCCAGCTTATAATATGAATGTTCAAATGGTATTTTTTTTTCCATTTACGCATTTGCATATCTGCAGCTAGAATGTGGTATGTCGATTAGAAGTTGGCAGATTTAATATGCTCTTCATCTTCTTAGTTAATTGTAATGTGTTGCTGGTAGCTGCAGAGAATCCTGCCAGTACTCTAGCAGTTGAACACGGGTACTACAGAATAAAGAAAATATTCGCTATAGAGCAGTGTTTCTTCATGGAGTCACAACCCAGTTTTTCACATGGTTGTGACCCACAGGGTTCCTCTTCTATGAATTTAGCACTCACATCTGAGTTGGGGAAGTGGGGTAATCCCCCTGAGTGAATCGAGTGCAGTTGTCAAAGTGTGAGGGTGCGGATGATTGGTCCCACACAATCACCAGAGAGTTAGATGAATCAGACGCAATCGCTTTTCCTCTTTGGTGAATCAAGCACGAGCATCAGAGCAGGGCATTGGGGATGTTATCCAAGATTGGACACAATCCACCTCCAATGTTGCCACTGTGAATTAAGTGCAATCATCGGATCGGTGGTTGGGGTTTCATCTAGCGTCTGCTGCGATCTACCTCTGATGCTGGAGCTGTGAATCGAGTGCGATCATCGAGGAGGTGAGCAGGGGGGCAGGCTTTCGGCCATGCCGCCACACTGCACGGGTTAGGAAACTTTGCTATAGAGAAAGCTAATAATTAGAATATGCATACATAAACAATCTGCAAACAAAAGTCTCAGTACCTCACACACCTGACCAGTATCTCACAGAACAGCCACTTTCATGTGATATATGCACTTAGACGCCATGTGTGCGCAATGATAAAATGGTCAAGGCATCATGCAGGTTAAGTTAATAGTGTGCCTTGTACCAGTTCACCACCCTTCCACTGACAAGCGCTGGGGCTCTAGTTAGTGAAGAGTAGAGACACCTTAAGGAGATCTCCTGCAATGTCAATACTTTCAGTATCACAGAATCAGTATTAGCCATCACTTTTCTGCTATACACCATCACACTCTTGAGCATTACTGAATTAATACTGAAATAAAGGTTGCATGAGGCTCTGGTTTATACTTTTTCTCTAGAAGTCTCTGTTCCCATTTCACAAATCCATTTAAGGCTTGTCAAAGGACACTCTTAATCAAGTGTCTAGTCCTGCCCATCCCACTGTCAATCAAGCCAGTAACCCCACCCCACATGTGAAGTACTAGCAGGCAGCTTTCTTTTTATCCGCCTTGTGAAGTGTTGTCTGAAGGAATACTCTCTTAAAAACTGGTCAATTAAGCGATTTATAGCACCGTGATGTGTTTTTAAAATGTGCCTTTTGAGAATCCCAGAGTTGTAATTTTCTTGCTTTTGGTGGCTTTAAAGGGTTAACAGGAGACTGAAATATTAATCAGAAGTCTGTGTATTTCTCACACCTTGGTTGTAGTAACTCATTTTGGCCAAGGTTTTTGTAGGTGTGATGATTACATCCTAATGAAAAACTAAAAATACCAGAATACTTCAGGGGGCAGTTTAGCTTGAGCTTGCTGCACGACTTAATTACTAAAAAGCTCTCAGCCTCCCACATGGCAGTCCTCAAGGGAACTGAACGAAACTGCATAAATGGGCTCTGCTGTATTTCATCTTAGAGTCACAATAAGATGACCTGTGGGTGGAAGCTGACATCAAATCCTAATGCTTTGCTTTATTATTTGTCATTATTATCTCCTCTTTGGGGACAAAAGGGAATGCAAGAGGGTTTATCTTATATTACTTTTTGCTCTTTTATCCCACTGCTGTGAGAGTTGATGTCAGCTTTGCCCCAGTAGACTTTGCTACGTATGTGAATTGAAAGGATGCTCTGAGACTTTTGATTGGACAATGTTTGGAAACATAAATGCCAAAGAAGTCTTGTGTGACCCAAGAAACAATTTGAACGCCATGGCTCTGCCATTGTCAGCTACTGTAGTTTATGTTGTACAAAAGCTCTCAACCCAGGATCAGGTGTCATTGGGGATTTTAAGTGAAAGCAGAAGGTTTTGCAGGATTTAGAATCGATTACATTTTACATTTTGTAAAAGAGATTTCTAGCCAGCTCATTTAAAACAGCAGTCGTCATCCATGTGAAAAAAATGCCTAAAAAACAACTTCACATGCAGTTTCACTATGTGAATGTGAACATATTAATTTCAAACATGTGAATGAAATTCTGGCCCCATTATGAGCCACAAATATTTATTGTGGGGACCTAAGGAATATACTGTATGCACATGCAGAAAAAACCTGCTCTGTGTCTTCATTTTGTAATGTCATCTGATAGAGCTGGAATTTTTGTATTCCATCAGTGATTGGCTTCTGCCACTTGTTTGAGTATCTGTTTGGGGATTAAAGCAAAAATGTGAGAATTGCTCTCTTATATGTGGTAATAACAGGTTCACATGACGCCTGTAGTCAATCTTCACCCTAAATTGATGGCTTCCTTTTAGAAAAATGTTGTAGTGACCTTGTTTTGAGTATGCAGAACTTGTTTTCTATCACTGAAATGGTAGCATTCATAGTTGTGCTGTGACACTTGGGCACATTCTTACTTACAACTTATTTCATCAGTATTAGACAGTACGTTGCAGTTACTATGGTACGTGACTTTAAACCTCCTTGTATGACCCTGAGCAGGAGATTTAATTTGCCTGGGCTCTCTAACTATAACAAGCACCTGTGGACACTTGTAATAACATGTCCTGATCAGGTAAGTAATCTTAGACACAGATAAAGCCAAATACCCAGTAGTAATAACATTAAACAATGTCATTTTGTCTTGTCATACCCACACTTTTCTGTAGAACTACAGTTACAGTGGTCTTTGTCTAGTGTCTCTTAGCCCTGTGTTTTTTATTATACTATATATTATTCCACTGAACAGTGTCATCTCCAGACAGAGGAGTAGCTTCAGTGACAGACTTTTGTCACCGTCCTGCTCCACTGACAGACTGAGGAGACCCCACACTATGCGACTCTTCAATTCCACCCGGGGGAGTAAATGCGAACATTAATTTTATTTTAATTCTTTTCATTTTTATTACTATTTAATTTAATATTGTTTCTTTGTATCAGTATACTGCTGCTGGATTATGTGAATTTCCCCTTGGGATTAATAAAGTATCTATCTATCTATCTATCTATCTATCTATCTATCTATCTATCTATCTATCTATCTATCTATCTATCTATCTTATTTTTCACCCCATAGAGATGTTTCTGTTTTTTCCTAAGCACACCGTTTCAACATGTTTAACTTTTTCTCTTTTAGTATTATTCTATACAGTAATCCCTCCTCGATCGCGGGGGTTGCGTTCCAGACCCCCCCGCGATAGGTGAAAATCCGCGAAGTAGAAACCATATGTTTGTATAGTTATTGTTATATATTTTAAGCCCTTATAAACTCTCCCACACTGTTAACATTATTAGAGCCCTCTATACATGAAATAACACCCTTTAGCCAAACGTTTAAACTGTGCTTCATTACAAGACAGAGATGACAGTTCTTTCTCACAATTAAAAGAAAGCAAATATATCTTATCTTTAAAGGAGCGCTGTCAGGAGCAGAAAATGTCAGAGAGAGAGAGAAAAGCAAACAATCAAAAAATCAAGACATGCTTTTAAGTATACAGAAGCACCGCGATAAAGCGGCATTTTGTAGAGGAGCGTCCGTGTCCTCTGTGCAAACAGCCCCTCTGCTCACACCCCCTCCGTCAGGCAGAGAGAGTGAGAAAGATAGAGAGAACCAAACAAGCACAGCGCGGGAAGCATATCTTATAGCATTGAGGAGTTTTAGTTAATATGTAATACATGCTCTGATTGGGTAGCTTTTAAGCCAACCGCCAATAGCATCCCTTGTATGAAATCAACTGGGCAATCAAACTGAGGAAGCATGTAACCTAAATTAAAAGACCCATTGTCCAGAAAGCGCAACCAGCAAAAATCCATGATATATATTTAGATATACTTACATTTAAAATCCGCGATAGAGTGAAACCGCGAAAGTCAAAGCGCGATATAGCGAGGGATTACTGTATAACAGTTTTTGTAGTTTTAAAATTGTGAATGCAGCAGCATTAATAACAAATTGTTAATTTATAGCACATTTTCATACATGAAAGTAGCTCAAAGTGCTTTACAACAACAATGGGTAAACTGTGTTGCAACACAAAGTAAAAACTAAGAAACATTTATAGCTAAAAAAAGTTACTTTTAATAGTAGAGAACAAAGGCTTCAAAAACAAAAAAGCCAGACTAGGCTTGTTTACTTGTTGTCTTCCATAAGCCTCACCCCAGGCAGCCATACCCCAAACTTAACTGGCAGACTTCAAGGCCTGCCCAGACCCAAATAGGAAACTGGTTAAAAAAAAAATACTTTATATTTTCTGCAATGAAGAAAAATCTCCCCCAAGGGTGAGGATAAACAGAAAACCCTCTGGCTACAGGGGAAAAGGTGTAAAAAGAATCTTCATAAATAAAGTTTTTATTTACATAAACAAAAGAAGAACTAAAAGGGTTTGCCCGAAAAGGTACTCCAAAGCTAATAAGTCCAAATTGTAATCAAATAATAAATATCCCCAAAGCAGAAGCAAAAATTCATAAACCTAAAAAATAATCCAAATAATATACATAATAGCCTGCACTCTAGAATTTCAGTGATTATGTGTCGGGGCCAACACTTACACCAGAATATAAAGGCAGCAGCGGTGACGCACCCACAAAACACAAGGAATATAGGAAAGCAACCCAATAATATTTAAACATAATATTAGCAAAAATTGCATAAAACATGAAAAATAATTCAAAAGTAACAGAAAAAGAATATATAATTATCCACCGAATAAACCCTGGCTAAAACATAACAATAATGCAGTTTGTAATTGCCAATGTTAATTAACCACAGTGTTCAGTCCATATACTAATATTAACCCGAAATATCAATAGGAAAATGTAAGCAAGCAACTTAATGTTGAGCACAGAACTGTGAGCATTTTTTGCAGACTGTCTCTGTGCTAATGCACTGCTATTTCCTTTCTGACATGTTGGAGAAGTTTGACATTTGTATGGCTTTTTTTCTTTAAAGTCACTTTAGTAAATGGCTTTGGAGTGGATGTATAATGTTGTGGACCTATGAATGCACATATTTTTACTATTTGTTATACTGCAAGTCATAGGAAATACTTAATTGCACAACTTTATTAGACTATACAATTAATAGGCAGATACATGTCAGAAAAAAGATGGACATGTGAATTATTATCTTATCAGTTACTTGTACTAATATTTCTCCATTGTATGTGGTATTTGTAATATATCATCAAACTGTATGGCCTGCTGCCGAAGTCGCTTGCAACCCATTAGTGTATTTTGATCTATTTCTGTGTGTGTTTTTATGTGACTGGGGGGCTTTGCTTCTTTTTATTGCTGTTTTCAGTAATCTGATGCCTCAGTTACAGGGAAGAATACTGTTCTTCTAGTTCTTTTTATTCTGAATAATATTCAAGGAAGTTCACCTTTCATCACAAGGTGTACAAGGGAAAGGTGCAGCAACATTCTTTGGTGGAACACACTTTATCAGCTGCTTTTATCACGGTGTGTCAGGTTTCTATTCTTGCTTGTCTGATTTAAATACAGTACTAAAACCTGAAATAATACTAAAGTTAATTCTCACGTGTTTGCTTATTTCTCAGATATCCACTATTTTCATTGTTTACGAATCATTGACATCCTTAAAGGAACAGAAGCCTCCTCTAAAAATATATTTGGAAGATATTCTTCTCAGAGAATGAAGGTAAAATAAACTCATGAGAGCAACACAGCAGACATCCCCATGTTCACTCAGTCACTGCAGGTTTTTCTTCTAGCCCAATTTGTTAGTTAGAAGACAGTTAATGCTGCTGAAGCAAATTACCAATTTTTATGCTTTTCATTCAAGCACTTCTCAAGGTTCCCAACTCTTACTTGCTTCTTTTAGTCTTATACTGTTTTCATGTCCTGTCATCTTATAACCCATTTAATCCAGACGAGGGCCCTGGTTATGGGGTGGTGTGGAACTGGGGTTGGACTGGAGCCTATCCCAGCTAGAATATGACGCAAGGTAGGAAGAAACCCTGGACAGGGCGACAGTCCATCTCGGGGCACAAACACACACACACACACACGCACACACTCACACACTAGGACCAACTTAGTGTCGCCAGTTCACCTAACCTGCATGTCTTTAGACAGTAGGAGGACACCAGGGCACCCAGGAAGACCCATGCAAACACGGAGAGAACATGCAAACTCCACGCTGGGAGGACCCGGTACGTAAACCCTGGTCTCTTTACTGGGAGGCAGCAGCACTACTACTGCACCACCGTGCCCCATTATACCATTGTGTTCCCTGTTTTTAATTGCTTGTTTTCTTAAACAGCTGCAAGTTAATAATAACATGCAAATGATAAAGGAACCAGCAACTCGCCATTTACCTGTGTTCTCTTTATACCTGTGTGTTCATCATGACATATCTGTTTCAATAAAATATTTGAAAGGAAATGCAATAGAAAAAAGTGAAGGTTGCTTCAGCTCATAAAACATTTGCATGACATTCTTAGGAAAGAAAATCAACAAAATAGGAATAACCTGACATGGCAGAATGAGAGTAATAAAAGTAAATAATTAGCTCTGTTATTGGCAAGGACTGGCTTCTAATCAACAAATTAGGCTGGAAGAAAAACCTACAGCACCTGAGAAACCCTGAAGCAGTAGATTTCATGATTGCGTATTCACAGCTCCTGATGTCACTCTGTTACAATTTCAGCCTAAATGGGAGCACCTTGGGCTGCTTTCCGTCATACAGTTCAACATTCATTACCTGAGTGATTTTCATGATGCATGACACTATTAATTTACTTGCATTTTTCTTCTTTTTTTTAGGATTGGCAGGAAATTGTTTCTCTTTATGAAAAAGACAACACATATCTAGGTAAGATTAAAACTCTGGTGTGGACTGAGGATATTGCAAAGTGGTTGCCTGTCCTTATTAGAAAACCTGTAACTTTGTGTCTTCAGCGGAGGTGTCAAGCTTGCTGGTACGCAATGTGACCTACGAGGTGCCTTCATTAAAGAAGCAAATCAGTAAATGCCAGCAGGCTCAGCAGGAGTTTAGCCGGAAAGAGTTGGAGTGCCAGAGTGGGGCAGCAGATATGAGAGACAAGTTCTACAGCTCCTGCAAGCAGTATGGCATCACGGTGAGAAAAACCTGTTGAGCAAATAAAATAGCTCAGCCTTTATGAATGGTTTCAGCGTTCTTTATTTACTTTTCAGTTTCAGTTAAATGTAAGGGTATTACCTTGTAATATCTAATGTGGTTTTATGCAGGGTGACAACATAAAATGGGAGCTGCTAGCACTGGTGAAGGATTTGCCTTTAATTCTATCAGACATAGTCAAAGAAACACAGGGGCTTTCTGAGATCATTGAACTGTACGCTGCCTTTACCAGCTTTGTGTGTGAATGGTAGGCACATCTGTTTGGTCTCATTATTTACAAATGGTGTAATTATCATCTTGTGTTTTAACCATTGTAGTGTCTTTTTCTTTACTTGTTCAAGGTCTGAGGAACCAGTGTTACCTATGCTGAGATACAGTCAGCTTAAAGGAAACACAACCGTTTATGAGTGGAGAACGGGGAGCCCACCCAGTGTTATTGACAGACCACTGATTGAGGGGACACCTACAAACACTGTTGCTGAGGATACTGTAAGCATTCAAAGGGCGGTCAAATATACAAGGGTTGAGTCTTTTGTGTTTTTGAAAGGGATAATCATATTTTTAGAGTCTCAGATTGAATTGGTGTTGATTTTGGAAATAGCCAGAAATTAGTACACGTGCCTGCATACTGATATATGTCAGGTACAACTTTCTGCCGTTTATGAATTATGTTTGTTTATTGTGTCAGAATAATTTTAATATGGATGCCAAAAACCCCCAAATCATCGATCATGTTATCATTGAATTTCTAACAGTAGCAAACAATATGCCTTTAGATGTTCATTCTTGCCTACTCAACACAAACCAGGATCAGTGTTGTGCGGTGCAGTCAAGACATGGACTCTAGAATGCCATCATAGAAGGATATCTCTCAAAGATGACCCAACATTGACGACCTTTTAGTGCATCATAATGAATAATTAAACAGTGGCATTCCATTAGATAGTAGGCTATATAGAGAGTAGTTTTCTGTCAGTGGAATCCACTCCTCATAAATGATTAAGCATTAGAAAGGTCTGTACATATGGTTTGCCTGTACATTGTCTCCAGTGTCTTTCATGCCTTGAGCATGGGAAAGGTACAAAATGTTTTATTAATATTATTATTATTGCTATTATTATATCCATAGAAGAATCTCATGGAATACAGAATAGACAGTATTTTAATTTTAATACATAACTATGACCCAGACTGCAATGGACTAGCAACCTGGCCTGTTTGTTTTTCTTTTTTTTTTCTCACTTAGATTGACTGGGGAGACTTGGGCAGTGCTGGTGATGCAGTTACTGTTGGGACAGATTATGGGATTTCTTTGGAGGAAGATGGGATTGACTGGGGAAACACTGCGGTATGTTTGCTGCATGGTGACTTTTTACTGTATCGGGAGGTGACTTTGTATTACTTGTGCATTTAATCCACACAGAAAAACAGTATATCATTTTAACTTGTGATTACTTTCCTCTTTTGCACAGGAGGAAAGCATAGGAGGCATAACTTTGGGAGATGAGAAAGATAGCACTGTGGAGATCGAGGTACTGGACGTGGGCATAAACTGTAAGCTGTTTTCTTTATTTAAATTTACTCTGTTTTGGTGGATTTTGCTTTTATAAAATTATTTTAAGAATTGCTGTAGTTTTACAGTCTTTTAGGTGTTTAGGTTTTTGAAGGAAACTCATGATGAGCCAATGTTAGTGTTGTCACCTAACACAACAAATCGTAGGACAAAAGATCAAGTCTGGGCCTGGTTGCCTTCTAGTTGATTTGCTTTCTCTCTAAGTGTTTGTTTGGACTTATTTTGGATGATCGAGTTATCACCTGGTTCAAGGACATAATGTTACTCCAGCTGCCCCTTATTTAATTCTATTGTGGTGATCCAGTACTGTTCTTTTAAATATAGTGTTATGCTGGGATGGGAATAAAGTTGGTTTTGTAGATGTATTGGTAGCTGATTTAGTAGTGAATGTCTTTTGACTTTCAAAGTAAATAATCTGTTTTATGCTCATTAGGACACAGCTTGTACAATTCAGAGATGCTGAACAGTATAATTTACTTTTTTCGTCATCATATTCTTATTGGAAGAAAAAAAAAAAAACAAAGCCGGTATAAGCTAACATAATTCATTTTGAACTGTACACAACAATAGACTCCCTGATGTCCCCACCTTCACAGTCCCCTATCCTGTGAGTGCTAAGAATTTCATTGAAAAGTGCATAGAAATTCAGAGCTTGCAGTGCCACATTAAATGGGGAGATTTTATTTGAAATTAACAAAACAGACAGGCCTTAAAGGAATTCTCCCTTTTACTTCTGTGTGGTATACCTGATCGACTACAGGTTGCCATTTATTAGTATTACAGTAAACCCTCGTTTATTGTGGTTAATCCGTTCCAGACTGTACCGCGATAAATGAATAAAGTAGGATTCTTTATTTATAAATCGAATATTTTCACAGTTAGAGCATAGAAAACCTGTTTACGACCTTATAAATACATTTTTTTAACATTATTAGAACCCTCTAGACATGAAATAACACCCTTTAGTCAAAAGTTTAAACTGTGCTTCATGACAAGACAGAGATGACCGTTCCGTCTCACAATTAAAAGAATGCAAACATATCTTCCTCTTCAAAGGAGTGCGCGTCAACAGCAGAGAATGTCAGAGAGTGAGGGACAGAGAGCGAAAAGCAAACAATCAAAAATCAATAGGGCTGTCTGTTCGGGCTTTTAAGTATGCGAAGCACCGCCGGACAAAGCAGCTGCAAGGAAGGGAGCAATGTGAAGGTAGCCTATCAGCATTTTTTAGAGGAACGTCTGTATCAAACAGCCGCTCTGCTCACACCCCCTCCGTCAAGAGCAGAGAATGTCAGAGAGAGTGAGAGAGAGACAGAGAAAAGCAAACAATCAAAAATCAATACGTGCTGTTCGGGCTTTCAAGTATGTGAAGCTCCGCGCGGGAAGCATATCATATATCATTGAGAAGTTTTATTTAATACATAATACGTACTCTGATTGGGTAGCTTCTCAGCCATCTGCCAATAGCGTCCCTTGTATGAAATCAACTGGGCAAACCAACTGAGGAAGCGTGTACCATAAATTAAAAGACCCACTGTACACAGAAATCCGCGAACCAGCGAAAAATCCGTGATATATATTTAGATATGCTTACATTTAAAATCCGTGATGGAGTGAAGCTGCGAAAGTCGAAGCGTGATATAGCGAAGGATCACTGTTAATACCTGAGTGGCCATTCATTTTCATGGCTGAAAGTTGCGGAAGAGTTAAGCTATAAAAAGATGGTTTCCAGTGCTCAAACCCAAGGACGTTAGTCATTGTCCAGTGGGAGGCCACAGCCAGCTTTGCAGCATTAGTGCAAAAGAGACCCACTAAAGAAATTAAAGATAAAGGAGTAGAAAGATGTGAGGGGAAAAGCACTTAAGAAAGAGAAATGTCAACAAAGAACTAATCAGGGAAACAGAAGACCCCGCTCCAAAACTTGTGGAGAAATGGGTCAGAAACATTTAGTAAACAGAATTTATGACAGGGATTGGGATAAGGCCCATAGTAAAACAGTTATGGGAAGTAAAATACATTCAGTGCACAACCTGAAACTGTATGTTGAAGATTATGATTTTTGAAGAATTTTATCATTTTAAAAACAGTACTCCAGGATATGTTAACATGAGATGGATGGTCAACGTGAGATTGAATGGTGGCTACTGGTTTCTTATGGGGAGAAATGGAATAGGAAAATCCAGAAAAAGGATATAGACAAAGAGGGGGTGATAGAGACTCCGCGTGTCCTTAGGATTGACCTCAGTTAGAGATAAAAGAAAAAGGAGGAGCACGGAATAGGGAACGAGGAACTCAGTGACTGAAACCTACAGAGTCCTTTGTCATTAAATGCTCTGAGAGAGTTAATGCCCTTAAGATTCCCAAGTCGGAAAGGGAAATAGAGGGCTTTAATATGTGTGTCCTCTCATCACAAGTAATATGGCAGACGCTAAGCTAAGTGAATTTAGTCTATCCTTTCAAACACTAAACAAGTTTGAGTTGGTATTCTGTGGAAAGTCAAAATTTACTATGACTGTGGTTCTTTTAAATGCAGAAAGAGGTCATCATCAAGCAGAATTTGCAAGGAGGTCCATCACAAGCTTAGTGTGACTGCTGATTGTCAAATAATGTCTGAGGCCATTGCTGTCCTCCAAGTCTGAATTTGTTCCCTGGTGGTTTACGTATATAAACTCACAAGCCTTAATGCTTAAAATTCCATGATCATTGTTGAGAGTTTGCAACCGTTTTCGTGATTCCCAGCACTGATTCATCCTTTCCAAGAAGACTTGGTCAGTGGCCCAATTTTATATATGACTAGTGTCCCCCGCGGCTCTGCCCACATAGCAGTGGAATACGACAAACTTTAAAAATCAATAAACAAACAGGTATCACTAGCTAAGTGGAGACAAGGTACACTCCAAAATGTTGTGAAAGGTAGGCCGACTCGAACAGAGGCTTGCGCGTGAGTGAGGAGGGCCCCGCCTTGCTCCCCACTCCTTACATCACACTTTCACCTCCCCTTGGCCCGCAGCCGCTCTCTCAGGTTAGCGCGAATAAATCTCTGCCACAACTGAAATATGATATTTAGCGTGATGAGAGAAGTCGCAAAATCACCCAGAATGTTCAAGCAAATTATAGAAAAAAACCTGATCTAAATCCATTAAGTAGTTCTCACGTGAAAAGCAGACAGACAGACGTTGGATTTTTATATATATATATATATATATATATATATATATATATATATATATATATATATATATATATAGAGAGAGAGAGAGAGATCTGCGTGTTTCACAACAGACCCAAATTCATCTGGTTATTGTGAATCATATAACTGTGCAGTCTTATACAAGGTTACTGTAACAAAAGAGTCAAGGATTATAGTCCAGAAGTAACGTCAATCAGATGACAATTCTTCATAAATCAGCCCAAATGTATACCTCTAAAATTCAGATACGTGTAGCCTTATTCTCTTTGTTATAGGCACTGACATTGATATGTCCTAGGACATCCTTACTGACATTTTTTAGTTTACTACATCAGTATGGATGAACTTAGGTGGTCCTTTTTTAATAGAGCAGTATATTCAGCAGTGTACCCGTGTTTGCACCATGACCTGGGTTTGAATCACACCTAGATATTGTCTGTATAGAGTTTGATTGCTCTTCACAGATCTGTGGGTGTTTCCTTCTCTTGGTATTAGGTTTATCTGTATCTTTAAATTGCCTAGTGTGACTGTGTGTGCCCTGTGATGGATAGCCACACTATCCAGGTTTGGTTCATGCTTTGCAACCAGCATTACCTGGATAGAGTATGTCTTCAAAAGCAGGTTTGAGAATATTAGGATAATTTTAATATATTCAGCATTTTGTATATCACCCCATTTGCATTTAGCTTTTCTTGTTAGTGTGCATGCTGTCCTCCTTGCCATGCACAGGCATCCCATCCCAGTTTGGTTCCCAAATTGCACTTCATTTTTGTTGAAATTAATTCCAGGTACCTGTAATCCTGGAATGCATTGAAATGATTGAGCAGAAAGATGAATAACTGGAGTAACATTCTTATGTTGACGAACTGTTTGCAAATACCTTCCTTATAAAAGGATACACTTAGATTTTATCGTTTATTGTAAGAGCAAATATATTTATATCTTCCTTCATCACAGTGTTGTTTGTCATGGGCTACTGCCACACTGATTTATGTCCCAAACTAATCATATAGTGAAGTCTTGTTACTGAAGTAATTCTCTACAATTGACCACTAGATGGTGCCTTTTTCAAAAGATCTTTTTATAAAGACCATCTATGCATTCCTGTTATTTTTGTATGTATTTATTTATTTGTTTGTTTGTTGTGGTTTATTATTAGATTTATCGTTGTAAAACTTGCACTAAATCGTTCAGTTTGATATTTTGGTTTCCTTAGCAAGTAACTGATTTGGGGCTCTGAAGCAGCACACACTTTTTCCACAAGGTGGTAGTAAAACATACCTTTTTTGTTTATTTTTCCTCTGGTGTTCCTTGTAGAAATACCATATTGTGCTCTTTCTCAGCCTTTAAGTTTTTGGGTTTAAATGTGCGTATTCACATTTGGCAAAATTTAGTAACTATGCCAGACTGCTTGATTTTATATTGAGAAGCAAGCAAATGAGCTATTGAATACTGACAGCGTTTAAGTTTATTAAGTAGTTATTCATGTAGCTTTAAAGAAGCCCTTATTTTGTGTGGTGCTGTTCAAAGTGAACAAAATGTAAGCCATTTTAGCTTTAAGGACAGTTTCAATAAAACTGTATATAGATAGTAGACATAAATGAGGGGTGGGAATAGAGCCCTCAACATTAACTACTAAGTGATTCAGGCTGCAACTGCCATTTTTCAGACTATTGCTGACTGGTACTCCATCATCAATATGCAGCTTATCAAAAACACACTCTTTGTTTAAAAGCAATAATCTCTGGTAGCCCTAAAGTTTCATCTCTTTGTTTTTTTGTAGTTCTTCAACTTCTAGGATTTTAAGTTTGTAGCGAGAACAAATTTTGTAGAAGATGTGATACAACTAAACAGTAATAGTAATTTAAATCATTGCATTACTCTGCAGTTTATACAGTTAAAAAAAAAACACTTTTTGTATGCAGTTTCATATTTGTAAAATGGCCAGAAAGCACTTCAAAGATGCGTACTCGTTTTGAACTTTAGACAATTTCCTTTTTTTTTAATAAATGAAAAACTGACATACTGTCATACAGTCAGTGTTGATTTATTTCTCATTTTCAGCTCCTGAAGGGTTAGCCTGTGGAGAGGATGCCCTCACTCTTCTGGAATACTCACAAACCAGGAACCAGTTTATTGATGAACTCATGGAGGTAAAGTACATCTACTGCCACGCTGTACAGAGAAACCGGCCAAAAAAGCAATGTACGCTGGTTCACAGATTTAACAAAAAGCACATGAGGAATACTTTTCCTTATGTATAGTACATGGATGACAAATGTGAATCTCACATTTGTATTCTCAAGCAACATATACCATAAAACTATGCAACATGTGGAAGTGACAGCAGTGAATATATACATAGTAATAAACACACAGCAGAAACTCCAATTTAGACAACCTGTGTAAAGAATTCAGATTTTAATTTTGATGCAGATGTGTGTGTGTTAACCATATTACAGCATTTATTTTTGTACTATATTTCTGTGTGCAAGCACCTTTGCCATTTACTTCACCTCCGTGTTGCTTGGCAAACTTTAGATATTTTGGTCTCCAGTTTGTACACATGGCCAAGCATATGTTACTTGGTCTACAGTAGCCTTGAGAGCAAAGTATAAGTTCATGAAACAGAAAAGCAAGGAAAACTAATTCCCAGTGAAGACCAATTGTTAACTCAAAAAACTGTGTATAATAGGTATTTTCTGATTATATATATATATATATTATTCAATCACATAAGCATATACAGTAAACATTTGTACATCAAGCATTTAAGCATACACATTACATATATATGTAGACCCCTGTAATCATACTAGTCATTTATTTATTTTTATTTTGCGCTTACAGCCGTTAGAGGTGTGCACCTGGCTGATATTACAGCCTGCATGCTGCTATGGCTAGTTTTGAAAGATTTGGGATTACCTTATGTCAGTTTTTATTAAATGTTGTATATTTTTCCCTGTTTTTGCAGCAGACTACTGTCATCTAGTACTTTGAATAGCGAGAAAAGCTCTTTATAAATGTAAAGAATTATTATTATTATTATTTAAGCCCTGTCTTTATTCCAAAGTATATCGCTGTTTGTGTTTGTGGACATTTGTTACCAATGTGTTTACTACACTGGGAGCACTTTATTTATAAAAGCCACAAACATTTGCTGTGATTTCATTGTCACATTTAAGCTGCTTATTAAATCTTAGTGTAACAGTATTATATGAAGCAATGTCAAACTTGGTTACTGCCTGATGTCTTTGTTCTGGCTATAATTTTGGTAATTAAGTCTTTTATTTGGTGACCTCAGCTGTCACACTAACCTTTTAAATTTATTTGCTTTCTCTAGCGTGACATCAAAGTGCACTGAAGCCGAACAGGGCTTTGAATAAAATAAAAATGTTAAAAGACTAAAGCCCCTCTGCCCCCCTTCACTCATTCTGTCATTCTACTCCTCTTCCCTTTGACTTGGCAGCTGGAGACATTCTTATCACAGCGGCTTACTGAGATGAGTGAGGAAGGGGATGTGGTGTCCATGAGTCAGTTCCAGCTGGCTCCTTCTGTTATCCAGAGCCAGACTCGAGACAAAGTGTTAGCCATGCTGGTGCAAGTTAGGAGCATGATTGAAAGGCTTACCACTAAGAAGATGCAGCACCTGTTTATGATCCTAGCCTCCCCCCGGTAAGTGAAAGTAACATAAAAAACATGTCAGAGAGAACGCTGTAAAATAAGACAAGCTAATCTGGGTTGTCTTTTGCAAAAAACACAATAGGCTCAGGTGTAGGGGAATACAGTCTTTGTAACAAGAAGGTGTGGCTTTTAAGAATCTTTTCACATTATACAAGCACCTTCATACTTTAAGTAAGAAGGTTTACACATAATCATCACTCTTATTTAGCTGGAAGCTTGCTGATACAAGCATTTCATTCATTTGTTTCTCAGAAGTTGATAGGGAATTTGTTACAACAGGATGGGGTCACATCACCTTCCACGTCCAAGAGATGCCTCTTGTTTTCTGTAGTAAATACATTTCCATTTAGGTTTCATTAAATGTCCTTCAGTGCCTTATGTATTGCAGAGTTTTAGGTTATTGATAGGATTCGCTTTTCTAATGCCTTAATTTATTTCAAAAATAGTAGCTTTCTGTGCTCCTATCCATTCTGACAAAAAACTTCTACATCAGACTTGTACTGACTTTTGCGCTGTGCACAAATTCTGTCAGTTAATTTTTAATTTCTGTAAAGCATTTCACAAACTACGCTATCACAGACACTATGCAAAGAAAACAAGACATCCTATAACATCAAAGTGTGATACAAAAATAAAAACAAATCAGAAGGTGCCATAGAGTGATTCACAGTTTTAACTCGGCTGCCTCGCTGCCCTCAAAGGTTCAATCGCCTAGTCAGTCAGGATCTCTGTAGGGACTGCGCAATGTCCCTGTGTTCATGTGGCTTTTAAATGGTTACTCAGGTTTTGCCTAACAGTCTAAAACCGTACAGAATGATTGGCAACCTTGAACTGGCCCATTGTAAGTGTGTGGATATGTATGTGTGTGAATGTGCCTTATGTTCAGCTTGTTTGTCTTTCTGCAGTTGGGTCTTACCTTATACCTGATACTACTTGGATAAACTTCTGAGCCCCCATAACACGGTAGTTTAATAATATCAATAAATAAAATATATATCTTTTCTGTAATTCGGTGAACAAAACTGCAGACAGCACTCTAAAGCAAGGGTTTCCAGACACACTCCCTGGGGATACTTAGTAATTGCTGGTTCAGTCAGTCAGATTCTTACAATGAAGGCAGTTCTGACCTTTGACTGAGCTCTGTGTTTTGAGTTTTCCATCTTTGTTTTTTGCCTTACACCTGATACTACCAACAGGGTTATTGAATTAAGCGGTTTCAGAAGATGAGTGGATATATTTTGGTTTAAGGGGAAATGTGTACTGCTTAAAGTTTTCAGTCAGTGCATCTGTGCTTTGTCTGCTGATACTTGCAATATATCCTGATCGTGTAAGCTGACCGGGAGCAAAAGCTTCATATACAGCAATAGTTATATTTCTGAAACATTTGGCCCAAACACTTAACTAACGTCCATTTTGATTCAGTAGACATAAATTTGAATTCACATTCAGAGAGAGAGAGAGAGGTTGGAGCACGTGCTGATAGCGCATCGCCGCACCCACCACACGACAGACCACTTGATTTGGGACCCGAGTGTAGCAGGTGACACCTTGGCACCGCCCTGAAACAGTGTGAGGCTGTTTGTTTTTTTTGTTTTTTTACAGTGGAGAGACGGAAAGAAATGAATTGCTGTCACGGTTTAACTTTTTGGAGGCCTCTTGTCTCTTTTTAGTATTGTCCTTGTTAAGGATATATCTCTTTTCTGGGTATTTTTGTTTTAAAGTGACAAATAGGCACAAATACAAGAATTCTGCAAACAAAAATAAATCATTCAGTCTATCAAGCTTGTTTGCTTAGCTAATAACTAATAACTAAGCTTTGGCAACATTTCTACCAGGTTATTTTTAAATGTTGTCAAGGTCTTTTCTTCACCTTTATGACTCTGTAGTTTGTTTTAGATTCCCACAATGTTTTATGTGAAGAAATGCTTGAACATACCTCTAGTTAATTCCCACCGTTGTGTTTGAGAATGTGGTACATTATTTATAAGAACTTAGTAAATACATTTGAACATGGCAGTGTTTATCTCTAGCATAGGTGGTTCACCTAAAAAAAAATCAGAAAACCTTTTGTGAATGTTTTCAGTATTTTTAGATTTACTGTAGGTGCCACCACAAAATTAAAAACACTAGTACTGTGTAGGGTGGCACAGTGCTGCCTGAACTTGTTTGATAAGGGTTCATGTGCCAGGTCCTCCCTGCATCGACTCTGCATGTTCTTCACATGTCCACTTGAGTTTCCTCCGAGTGTTCTGGTTTCTTCCCAGAGTCCAAAGACTTGCCTGTTAAGTTGATTGGTTGAAGTTGAATTGGCCATTGTGTGTGTGTGTGTGTGTGTGTGTGTGTGTGTGTGTGTGTGTGTGTGTGTGTGTGTGTGTGTGTGTGTGTGTGTGTGTGTGTGGTGTCTGGTGCCCTGTCCAAGGATTGTCACTGCATTGTGCCCTATGCTTGCTGGGTCAGGCTCCAGCTTCCCCACATTTCTGCACAGGATGCAGTGGTTTTAGAACATAGATGGATAGGTTCATAGTAATCTATAGGAAAGGTGAGAAAACCCTGAAAGTCTGTACATCTAATATAAGCAATATGATTTGTTGTCATTCAGTTATATATTAAACATTGAAATCCTTTTAATGTGTTTAATTGAGCTTGTTATGAAACAAAGAAATGCCAAACCTTTTAAAAACCTGGATGAGAAAGTGCTTCAAGAAGTATATCAAACCTGACAGGATTAACTCGATAACTGAAGATAAGGGTGACTGACATTCACAATGTGTGTAATTAAGTGAAAGAGTGTGTTTGGTGTTTTTGAAGTCAACCCTATTTTTTCACAGATGTGCAAGTGTTTATTTGCCCTGGAAACTTAAAGCAATATTTAAAAATTAAAAAAAGCTCGGTGGAGAAGTCTCTGTTTTCTTCCTCCTTGTCATACTTGGTCATATCAATAATATATAAAAGAAGGATACTTTTCTAAATATTTACAAAAATTAATATTTTACCAGAACAAAGTAAAGCAAGATAATTGAAGCTGCAGCGACCCACACCTATGACTGTGTAGGGAGACAGGGAATGAAGTAATGGCTGAAATTCTGTAAATGTGAGGGAGTCAACCAAAAATAAATAGTTTTACAATAATGATACGACTATTCCAGTGTTTCAAATTATTTTTGAAGCAACTGCATAAAAGTCTAAACCACACATGTGCTGGCTGTCCTCTTCTATCAGGTATGTGGACCGGGTGACAGATATTCTGCAACAGAAAATGAAACAAGCTGATATTTTGGTTCTCAAGCAACAGAGAATGGTAGAGAAAGGACAAGAGGCTCTCGCTGAGCAAGCAAAACTGGAGCCTCAGCTGGATCAGCTGATCAAGAGGACCAGGGAGCTGCAGAAACAGGTAAGACGGGCCTTTGGGAGTGGGCTTCACATGCCACATATATAAACAGGATCTGTTTGTAATAGTCTTACTTTTATAAACAGTAAGAGCTTAACATAAATCTAAAAATAAGAGGCAAAAAGAAGAAACCCTTCTGTTTTAAGGAGAAGTAATTTTGCTAAATGTCACTGTAACTGTAATGTTATTAATTCAGCTGAAAACTGCCACATCTCTGGCCCTGTTGTTCATTTCAGCTTTATTGACATTTTCAGCAGTATGCAGCATTAAGAGTAAAATGAATTAATAATAAGTGCATTCTCAAATTAGTTAATCAATTTCCTAATTCATTTATAATTTTGGAAAATAATTTTAATAATTAATTTTTTAAATGACTGAATTCATGTATTAATTGATTTATTCATTTACAATTAATTTGTAAGTTACATTGGACCATTACAATGCTACCCACTGCAAGGCTCAATTCACATTTCTCTTTCTGGAACACAAATGAAAACACCATGGCTGCTGTGTCTCCTTTTATGCCTTACAGATTGAAGCTGACATATCTCGTCGCTACAACAACCGGCCAGTCAATCTGATGGGAGTCGCAATGTAGAAGTTCCTCTTCCACTATATGTGCATTTTGACTTTCACTTAAACCCCACCACAACTGTGGAGAATGTGATGACAGGACTCAGTCATGGCCCGCAGCTGGAAGGTCTTTGAGTAACAAGTTTTGTGCCCAATGAACTCCATCTGTAGCCTTGGGAGTTTGCACTCCTTTCTCTTTACAGGAGGTTGTTATCATGCACCTTGACCTTGAGTCTATCTTGTGCAAATAATAATTGTAACACACTTTGATTAGATGGATGGAACAATGCTGTTTTCTTTTTAAGATCTGAACTTCGACTTTTTGACCTGTGACACTGTCACATGTCGTTGTCCTTATGTTGCTTTATAGGTATCTACTTTTACTCAGAGACTTTATCTTGGTTTTGGCAACGTCTGTACTTAAAGTTGACTTAATGGGCTGTCATCTCATTTCAAAACTGCCATTTCACATGCATATCTCATTAAAGGTTGTTTGTGGGGTTTTGTGATTATTTTTCCGTTCCCAGCTTATAATTGAGGCTAAATTACTTTGGTAGGCCATCAATAATAAATTAATAAATAACTAAGTATGTTAGACTTTAAAAGAATATGTTTGGGGAACATTGTAATGTAAAAAATAAAACTGATGATATATTTTTTTTCCAAATCATGCCCTTGTTTGTCCCAAAGACATATCTATTTTGTGTTTGAGTTCCGCACTTTTGGCTTAGCGTCATACTGTATTGTTTGAGGATATTTTTAAATAAAATCAAAATGCCACATCATTTTTTAAAATGGGTTCTTGTTTTCAGGCTATTGCAATCTGTCATTAGCAATTGCTACACAGGAGGAGAGGGAGTGTACAAGCGTGTAAATTAACGACAATATGCAAGGCTGTTGTAATAGTCATTTCCCAATTCATAATAGCTAAGCCTTGCCTCATGTGTGGCCCACACAGTCAAATGTAATGTCATACAGCTGTTGGCTGCCCCCAAAGAGCCAATAAAATAGCTGTGGTTAATACACCGAATGCCATTTCATTAAGGCAGGCCACGATGCACCCATCTCCTACACAGTCAGGGTCTATGGATTTGCATAAATCCAATCTCGCTCTGTTTACATCCCCACTCATTTCAGACTCCAAGCTGATGACTTTAGAGGCTGTTACCCTTTATTTCTATTTATTCTCCAATTCGATTTAAGAGATTGGAAGGTCAAAATATATAGCATGTGGCCGTGAAAACACACACACTCGCTAAAGGACTATGTTTGTACGTGTGCAGCAGAAGTTACCATGGATGGTACACCGAGACTGCTGCAGGGAGGGCAGGGAGACGCTGCTTTTTCAAAATCACTAGCTGTGGACGGCTTCTGCCCACAAATTGCTAAATTCATCAGTCTGCTTTTTGTACCACCGAGTGCCGTTTTGAGAGTGGTACAGTTGCACCAACTTTGCATTTAAGCCTAAGGCACAAAATAATTGGCTTTATATGCTAATCAAAATAGAATGGAGAGTACTTAAATACCACACTAGGGAGAAGAGAGCAAATGCACTTTTAGGCAAACTAGAAACTTTCATTGATACTAAAAGCTTGCTTTTTATGAGTATAATGTCACAGGAAACTAGCAGAATTATTAACATAAAGCAAATCCATCGTAGAGACAAGAAGCTATACAGTGAGTACAGGTCTGTGAAGAAATGTACAGGTGACTGGAAAAATAACCAAATTATGGAGGGTTTAATTCTGCAACCAGTCTAAGCAGTCCTGCCTTAGTGGTTTTTTAATGCATTTAAGAAGGACAGGTGACTTTGTAAATAAATCAAACAGAGATTATTGTAAGGTTAAATCACCACTGCATAAACGTTGTCGCATGTTATTCACAGCCAGGCTATTTCTATAGATGGCCACTAGTGAAATACTTCATATGTTTTTAGTGTTCTATTTAGCCAGGCTGCTATTTCAGACCCCACCACTGATACCAGCAGGGTCCGATCCCAACCATGCATGTGGTCCAGTTGTAGGAACATAACTAACTGAAGAATACTCAAGTCACTTTAAGTAAGTATATTAATAAATTCATTAGAGCTCAGTATAGTGTACAGTTCAGTGCTTTGCCTTCTTGGACCAGCCAAATACTGATAACTGTAAACTGACCGGCAGTCACTCTGGGCAAGCCCACCAGCTTCACAGTAGTCACAACTCTGTAATTACCTTTTTTCTTACTTGATTCTCAGAATCAGGCAGGCAAAGTAAAGGAGCAGAAAATAACAGTTTTAAATCAATTAGTAACTCCATTTTTTGTGTGTGTTTCTTGTTTTACGTTTGGAGTTTATCGGCAGCATTTTCCCATCTGATGAGGATCAAACAGATCAGCAACTGTATTCCCTTGCAAGATGGAATTTGATGAGGATCAAGTGTCTTTACACTACTTTCATTAATTTTCCTAAAGCCATTCTCTAAGTCAAGGTTTGGGGAAGCTTGCCCTGGGAGTGCAGTATTGAACCTCGAGGACGCATCCAGTGTATCACACTTACTTCCACGTCAGTCTGTAAAATTTATTCTTCATCCCTCTTAGGGTTAATATTAGTAAGTCAGTCATCATCCAACCTGCTATATCCTAATAGGGTCATGGGGGTCTGCTGGAGCCAATCCCAGCCAACACAGGGCGCAAGGCAGGAACAAACCCTGGGCAGGGCGCCAGCCCACCGCAGGGGTTAATATTAATTTTGAGAAATTATGTTTGCCCTATCATAATGTCTGATTAAATGTCTTTCCACTTGGGTTTTGTAATTTTTCTTTATCTCTTGGGAAATGTTTATTATTACTATTAATTATGTATGTTTTTTTTTTTTTACTGTGTTGCCACTTTGTATTTGTGCCTGCTACGCCTCTCCTGGTTGCAGGGAGTATGGCTCTACACGGCATGACAGTTGACATCAATAATGTGACACTAAAAATATTAGCAGCTCCAGGTATCTGTGATTAGATACAATTCTTTAAAAAAAAAAAAAAAACCTTTGATGCTTCTTCTCATTCTTCTTGTATTTTGAATCATTGTGTGGCCTTTTTTGACCTTGAGTTTGTTTTACATTTTAAGGTGTTTAGTTCTTCTTGTCCACTTTCTGTCCACGACTTTGATGCATTTCCCAGTTTGGTTATAGCATCTTCTTTCTCACTTTCAGTACAATTACAAGAAAATTATGGAATCAACCCAATCTGCAAGGGTCTGGGATGTAGGAGAAAACAGGAGTATGCAGAGGAAAAAAACGGACATGGCGCTGACCATTTGGTCCAGATCAGAAACTATAATGTAAATGTGACTGATATATGATCGAGCAAGTCAGGACTGTGAGCAAGGAAGTGTTTAGCAGTTTCAGTGAGAGTAGTCATGTCAGCAAAGCAGCCACTTTTATTTCACATGGTCTGTTTCTACAGGGGTAATTATCCTATGGCAGCTATAAGACAAGTGAGGCAATGGCAGGTTGAACCATCAACACTGTTGTATTATCTTAAGTGCATTAGTCACTTGCCCAGGCTCACTGAAGGATAATGAAGCACACACCTTCTGATAAAAGTGAGGATTTAGTATGTCTTTAAGGAGGCACAAGTGTTTAGGTGGGCCAGAAGAAGAGGGTTCTCTACCAGAAATGAGTTTCAAAGAGATGGTGTCACATACCAGAAAATGAGTATTAATCAAGGTAAAAAACAATCTTTTTAAATTCTCCCACTAGTTTGTATGAAGCCTCTAGTACCTGTTCTTACACTGTTGGGTAATAAAGGGACAATCCATTTTAACGTTGCATAACATCTTTCGTAATGCAAGTAAACATTTTGCAGAGCCAAAAATAATGCAGTGCACTTGTACTTGAATAACATAGTTGGATTGTACATGCAGAGATGTTAGTAACAGCAAATCAATCTGGCTGTACTCTTTATAGTACTGTTTTTTGAAGGAAAATAATTACAGAAGAATAATAAAGAGCAAATGAGGGCAACACTTAGCAAGCTCAAATAGATCAAGTAGCATCTTGATGTCCCTAGAGGTAGTCCCACAAGGGCGGATGCCAATACCTGTAGGGCTTCAAAGGTGGCCGAGCATTTTATTATGCTGAGGGGAAATACCAAAGCTGTACTTATCTGAGGTAATTATTACATTTTTCAGGGGTCACATATTCCCTAAAAAAATCGCATAATTTATAGCCTAATGCTAGCCCAGAAGCCCACCCTCACATAAAAGAACAAAAACTGAAGTATTATAGGAAAAAAATCTTAGCTTGCCTTTCAATGATGATTTTTAAACATTTAGAAACAAACAACTGCAAAGGAGCAGGAAGCAGCACATCATCAGGACAAGAGACTCTGATACAACCAGAACACAGCCAAAGTTTTGTCTCTTTTCTCTTCAGCTGTGTCCAGATGTCAGAAACAAAGATTCATCGTCTGGGATATCTGAAGAGGTCAAACAACATAGATGGTAGCCATTGTGAAAGACAAACAGCAGCAGCCATCAAGCAGCAGGGTGAGTTGACTGCTGTCTTTAGATTGAGAGATCGATAGATAGAACTTTATTTGTCCCCAGTGGAAAATTTGGCAAAAAATTAGCCCAACAATTCTGTCAATGTTTACTTTTGAAAGGGGCCTTATCTCGGACAAGTCATGAAGCATCTAATACTTTTAGTACAATATACAGTATATTTGACTAAATGCAGGTTAAGTCTGGGTGAAAAGCATGCAAGGAGCGATCAAAACATTTTCAAACTTAAAATGAAAAGGATATGCTACAGTGCTGATTAAAGTAAGTAGCCCAATATTCACTCCTAAAACATGTGAGTTGCACGTTTCTAACATTTGTTGTTTATAGTTAATGTTTGGTGTTCCAGGAGCAAATCAACCAACTTAACATAACTGCCAAAACTATAATACTAGTGTCGAAATATCAGGAAATTTCTAATGCTGGAGAATAATACACCTAATGAGGTTCACTGTCACCTAGTCAATGTCAACCAAGAACAGTACCCTTCAGAGGCCATGGTCAAGTGGTGGGCTGTGCTAAGCTAAGCTTTACTTCCTGGCTTGTGTTTATGTTCCTTTTTATTGTTGTTTTTGAAATGTTTTGATGTACTTTCTGTTAATATTATGTTTATTGTTTAGTATTTATTATATAGTCAAATGTTTCTGCATTCTTTGTGTTTTGTGGGTGGAAGCCAAGGAGGCAGGGCCACCCTGTCAATGCTGCTGCTGGGTCCTCTCTCTGTCTTGATATTGAGGTAAGAGAGAAGGTCCTGGCAGTGGCTCATTGAGTTTATTGGAGTTTTCAGATTGTGTGTTTGTGTGTGCGTGTGTGTGCGTGTGTGTGTTCGCCCTGCAATGGACTGGTAACTAGTCTGGGTGTTCTTCCTACCTTCTACCTGATGCTTGCCAGAACTGGCTTCAGCTCCCCTGCAACACTGTAAAATGTAAGGATGGATGAATGGAGTAGTGTCTTCTTTTGATCTTCTGGTTCTGAGAATGTTTTGCAGGCATTCTTCATTTGTTTATTCTTGGGTTTAGTACTGGGACTTGTTTGCACTATGATGCTTTTTTTAGGCAATGCTTTTGTGCTCCTTTTTGCCTCTTTTGCTTTTTTTGTAATTGCTAATAAACTCTTGTATTTATTTACTTGCTGGACATGTCTCATCTAGCCAGAGGTTATACAGTTCCTCTTCCGTGAGTGATATTTTGCATATTTTCAAGGATATTTAGTATTTTGGACTTTTAAAGCAAAGGCCCATTTTTAGACCTTTGTAGGCCAAAGCCTGCCAGTGCTTGATGGGGGTTGGTTGCCTGGGGTGAGATCATATCTGGGCAGTTGGATGGCCTGCTTTATGAGTTGGAATGAATTGTTGGAGGCCTTACACCGTCTTCCCTGTATTTAGATAGATACTGTAAATAGATAGACAGTGTCAGAGATGGCTGGGGTGGCGACTCGGCTGGGACGCCCAGGAGGACCGGAGGAGGGCTTGCGCCTTCCCTAGACCATGTGGGCGTGACCATCCTGGTACCTTTGGGAGCCATGGGTGCAGAGCTTTGAAGCTCCACCCTGTAGTGGCCCGTGGTCACCGCCAGGGGGCGCCCCAATGCCTTGGAGACCCTGGACCTCAGCACTTCCGCCACACCCGGAAGTGCTGGAGGGAAGAAGAGCAGGGACACCCAGAGTGCTTCCAGGGATGCAGCCGGCGTTCTGCCACACTGGGGCGTGTCGTGGGAGGTTGTCGGAACACACCTGGAGCACATCCAGGGGGTTATAAAAGGGGCCGCCTCCCTTCATATGATGCCAAGAGTCGGGAGTGGAGTAGGACGGGGCTCTGGAGGAGAGAAAGAGGCGGCCTGAAGAAGCAAGGCATTGGTGTTGAGGCCAGGACTCTGGGGACTTGTGGGGTTTGTGAGCACTACTTGTAAATATGGATCACTTAAATAAATGTGTGTTGGGTGACATCAACGTGTCCGCCTGTCTGTGTCCGGGCCAGCCTCCACAATAGATACATACTTTATTAATCCCCAAGGGGAAATTCACATACTTATAACTCCTGCATACAACAATATCTTTGTGACAGGACATCATTTAGAAAAGGACGAAGGATCTGACCAGGGTTTGACATCAACAATGCAGGAAAACCATCATGGACCTAATGATAATAGAAAAGTAGAGAATGGAAATTTGTAAAATAGCCTGCACTAAATAGATTAGCTATCAGCAAGCTGAATCCATTCTTCAGTACCAATTAAGCATGAGCAAGTCTGTGCATAATGTGTGTCCAGAATGTCAACTAATGAGTATCAGCATATCCAGTGTACCAAGCGTCATGATCTGCCTTTTGTTTTTCATTTTTTACAACTATTCCTTAGTCTCAACAAGTATTTTAAACAATAGTTTCAAGGTTTTGGAAGCCAAGAAATTCGATTATTTAGTTTTTGTTTCAATGATCTTAATAATGAAATGCATTTTTCCACTGTGCCATTTTGTTTATCTTATGGGGACCGCCAGTTTAGAACCCTTCTGTTGACAGTGGCTAGGTTGTTGCTAGGTAAGGTCAACTGGAAGTGTGTGGCATGTAACATCACTGAAGTTTAAAGGACAGCCTCATGGGCTTTTTGGTTATCCACATACAACAAAGAAAATATTTAGGTTCTCATTAGTGTTTCTATATTATTTTTGACAGCAGAGTATCTTGGGAGCACTGGAATCATTGAGTAGAAAGGTCTTTTCATCAGATTGGCTGGCCCAGCACTGACTTGGCTGTGGAATGGCCAGTAATGGTGGGGGCAGCTTGTTGGCTGAGGTCTCCAGGACTCTAAACAAGTCTGAATCCTCTTATGTGATATAATCTACTCTTGCAATTCTCTGTACTTGTACTATTACTATTGTATTCCTGAGGTGGCAATGACAGATTACCATCTAGATCTGTGAAGAGGATAACTTGTGGTTTGTTCTGTGTATTGTATTGTATTTACCCCATTTTGACACCCATTAGATGCCCAACCTATATGGAAAGGGTTTTTCTCTCTGAATTGCTTTTCTCAAGATTTCTTCCATTTTTTCCCTACAAATGTTCCCCCTCTATCTATCTATCTATCTATCTATCTATCTATCTATCTATCTATCTATCTATCTATCTATCTATCTATCTATCTATCTATCTATCTATCTATCTATCTATCTATCTATCTATCTATCTATCTATCTATCTATCTATCTATCTATCCATTCATACCTCTCCCATGCTGTCCAATTTACAAAATGACAAATCCAATCTCCAGCTACCTGCAATAGGTTCTGTTATTGCACTTCAGTGTCTTTAGGCTTCCACTCAACCACCTTTCCTACCATTTATCTCCACAGCTGATGATGTCCATCTACATGTTGCACATTTCCTGGCTCAGTGGCATCATCACCCAGATAAATATGAACTCCAACTCCAAGTTCTTACTTGTTGAATACTAGATCCTGTCAAATCTTCCAATGCCCCTTGTATCCAGCTTTGATGCTGTACATTACAATAACCTGAATTTTCATTCACTCATCTTAGCTGGATGGCAGCACACTAGTGAGGGTTGCTACTGCACCGCTTGAGTCCCTAGTTCAAATCCCATCTTGGTTGCTGTGTGGAGTTTGCCTTTCCTTATTTTGTCCATGTGGCTTCTCTCCAGCATCCTGAAGATATTTAGATCATATTAACCAACATTTAAACCTGAATAACTGTGGACATGAGGATGAGTGTGACCTGAAACTGATGCCTCTGACCTGAGCTTAATACTTTCAGGAGTATCAAGCTCACTAAAGAATATGTGAACACCTTGGCAGCAGTCAACTCATCATTTTGACATTGCCCGAAGCTGGTCGTACCACTCTGCAGCGGGTACTGAAGTCTTCGGTTGAGATTTTATCATCTTCCATCTGTGTCACTGTTCTCTCTTCAGCACTCTTCCTCCACAAAGTTTATTAAGCTTTTGCTGATGAGGATTGTAATGACAACAGGCTGAGATGGACAGGCCTGGCTGCCCCCATCCTCATCACCTTTCTCTAGCTCCTCAAGTATCATTGCAATGAATTAATGTTTTGTTTTCATGTCTGTTTAACCAAATCAGTGTCTTTATGTGTCCTTATTATATAATAAGGAATCTGTAAAGTTTGTAATTGCATTTACCCGAACTTGCTGTCTTCAATTAGTGCAGGCTCAAAATGCTATACAAAAAAACTGACTGGAATGAAAATGCAGTCACTGAATTAGTAGTGCAATCCCAAAGTAGTGATCACACTTAACTGCATCAAGTTCAACAATACTGCCCTTGTGCCACTGAGAATCATCTAGAAAACTTGGCTGTTCATGTAGAAAGTTGTCAAAACCAACATTTCAGTACCCCTGTTTTTTGCAGCTTTTTTTGCTGCCGAGTGCCCTCTCATCAGATACTGCCTTGTGTTTAATGCTGCTGGGATAGGCTCAGGCGCCCAAATATGTAATGGACTATGGATGGAGAGGTGATGTTTGGCTTTGTGCTAATTTACTCCCTTATACCCTCCCTTCTTATTTTGCATACTGTAAATGCCTTCACCACTTGACATTCCCAGTTCCTATAAGGGTTGCTGAGGTAAAGTGATTCTTTCGAGAATTAAATAAGAGAGACAATAAAACTGAACAGGGAATCATGGCTTTGCAGAAGCTAGCCAGCATCCTGGGTTTAAAATCCACACTGGCTATGTGGAGTTTGCATGTTCTCCCTGTATCATTGTGAGATTAACTTCCACTTGCCTAAAGACATGTGTGTTGAGTTAATTGGCAATTCCAAACTGGCCCTATGTGAGTGTGGATGTGTGTGTGTGTGTGTGTGTGAGTGATCCCTATGATATGCTGCTGCACCATCCAGGGATGTTTCCAGTGGTGCTGGGAAAGCCTCTGGCCCCTCATGACCCTGAATTGGGTTAAGTGAGTTTAAGAATGTTATTTTACAAAACACAACGGCTTTCGCACACATCTTAAGCACCCCTACACATGGACTAAAGTACTAAGGTTACGCCTCAAGTACAAAAACATAATGGTCTGCTTAATGAATCTGCTGATATTTTTGCACCACTAAGGCTCAAACTGAACTGCAAGACGATTGCTCAGGCAGACTTGGGGGATGAATAAAAAAAGGGAAGTCTGTCTCTTTAAATGCAGCAGGTAAGCGGGCGGTCTGCCTGATTTTATTTTAATTTCATAGCAGAGCGGCTTGATTCATGGCTGCGTGGCCCCAGCTTTGACTCCCGTAACGACTTTCCATCAGAATGAAAAGTGAAATGACATCCCTCATTATTCCTGCTGCTTGTTATCACTGTCCAAGTGAGGGACGTCCCCCGGCTGCCTTTCAGCGTGTGGGGACAGTGAGTGATGGCCTCTATTAATCACGTTCCCGCCGAGAGACGAGCACTTTCACTAGGAAATAGATAAGGTGTTATGAACTGTTTACAACGTTTGCTATCAATTAATGTCAAACATTTCACCTCGGCTTTCTGCAGGAATGTAGACAGAATCTCAATTTGGTACTTCCTCCAGCCCCAATGCGGTGCCGGTGTCTTATTTGGATTTCTTTTTTTTTTTTTTTTTTGAAGACGCATTAAGCTCTCAAATCTCTCCTTCCTTAGGTGTTCTGATTTGGGTCAACAGTTTGGCACAGTTGAGACACACACTAATCATCTATCGGGCCTTCACCAGACATGCTGTATTTTACTTGCCAACCTCAGCCTAGAAGTTTGTCCCTGTGTCATGCCTGTCAGCAGACATTTATATATATATATATATATATATATATATATATATATATATATATATATATATATATTATCAATAAAGTTAAAAAAGGAGCGGAAACTGAAAATGCAGTTCAGGGCCTCATTGGTTTGTTATACCTCCAGCTGAAGTGAAGACATCCTGGGAGGACATGAACATTTGCCCCCGTTTGAATTTATGCAACTGACTCCGCCCACAGGCAGTAATTGGTTCAAACTGAATGACAGCTTGACCAGCTTTGACTCTGCTACTGTCATACCTCCAGCTCTTCTGGAGTCTTAATTTGTGAGGTCTTAGAGACCTGCTCTTGGGCCACCTCAGACTGCGCTCCCACGTGGTATTAAGCTAGGTGCCTACCACAATTCTGGCTGCAAAAGCACATTTCTCTGCTTTTGCTCAATGAGTCTTGATAAATGTTCTCCATCCGACTTTGAAACTGTCAACACCATTAAGAACAAGATGAATCCAAGCACGACAGCTTGAGAATATCTGTAGCATATAAAAGTATGAGGTCAAAGTTTAAAAAAAGTTTGACAAACTAAATCCATTTTTTAGTTGTTTGCCTTAAGCAAAGTCTGATTCCATTTTGCTAAGCATGTAATAAAGTTGACGGGTTTTACAAGTCTTTTGTCCGTGGTTTCCTCTCCAGGAGGACACAATGGGCAGAGGGGCATTTTGACATTTTGTTTTTATTACTCACTGAATGATGGCACTCCAGCTTTTTTATTAGATGAATATGACTTTCTGTCACGCAACAGAAGGGTTATGTTCACAGCTGTTTTTCTGTCTTCTTGTGCTCAGTGGTGTGTGTGTGTACCCTGATGCTTGAACTCCAACCCAAAAGGTTCAGCTGGCCACCTTCCTACCTGCCAGGCCAGACAGCATGACAATGGAGGAAAATTTCAGACAAAAATAAATAAATGCATTGTGAAATGTGACAATAAATAAATAACAACAAAATGATATGTGAGCAAAAATAATTAAATAGGTTGTGAGATATTTTTTGTTGCTAATTTGTTTATTTCACTGACACTGCATGCAACATGAAATACAGCTTGAAATGAAAACTGTAATTTTTACCTGTCAAAGTTGAGAGGGCGGCCTCTGGGGTATATTGTGTTTTGATTGGTTAATCTTCAGAGAAGCGCATACTCAAAGTTGTGACTAAGCAAGTCTGTATTGTGAATTCAGAACATTGTTAATTTTTTTTACTAACATTAGACAATTTTCTAATAGGCATAAAATTAGTTTTGAACTCAATGATTTTGAACTTTTGATTATTTAAGAAAATAGTAATAGTAAACATTTATAGAATTATATCTTTAGGATTTACCACAGGTGCATGTTGTGTATGACAGCTGTGAACACAATTGCAAATTACCAGTTAATGGAACTTGGAAGTCACAGTAAATGATGTTATCTAAGCTAAGGTATAAGTCAGCAACATAAAGCAGCCATCATCCTAGTATTGGGATATTATACTTACAGTTTTGCAAGTTTGTTTTTGATTAATGTATTTTGGGTTTCAAACTATTTTCTATGCTTACTTACGATTGTAAGTCTGTTATATTCCTCAGTCCTTCCATGGTGGGTTAACATGGCAGGCTCCCTCAAGCTTGTTGTAATAAAGGACATACTGTAGTTGTAGACATTTTTAGCAGTGATCTCCACTATTCCTTATTCAAAACTAGCTGCATGCGGTCTTCAGGACAAAAAACAACCCGAAGACTCCCTAGCAGTTTTACTATATTCATGAACTTGGAGAGCTGTCAACTAACTCTTAAGTATCCCCCAGTGCAGAGGACGTGGACACACCTCTACTTGCTGCCCCACTGGCTTTCATAAGAAGACACTGGCGATACCATATCTTAGCCGTATCACTGGCATATGAGTCCTATTAATCCTTGTCTTGAGAAAAAAACCTCCAGAAAGACAATGTTTTTAGTGAAAACTTCAAACCTTGCCCTCTGTTACTGCATGTCATTAAGCCACAGTGTTTGCTTCATTTTGACATTGTGCCTCTTCATCTGTGTCATAAGCACCACATTGTTGTTGCGCAGAGACATTTGCTGCACACAGGTCTTTCATAGTGAGAAGTGAGGAGCATGCAAGCATCAAAAAATGTAAAAGTATATGCATGCGACATATCGTGGCTGTGGCTGAGCATGAGCAGAAAAGACTCCTCCATACACACACAAGTATTTGGTTTATATACTGTATGTCTAATACTAATTTCTCAGATTGTTTCTGTTTCCTGTGCAAGACTTTAGTTAACAGTTAAAATGACTAATGATCTATTAGGACTGATTTAAATGAATTTGACTTTAGAAAGGCTTCTGACCCGTCTCTCTAATAAGCCTTTGTGGTCCGCCTTACCTTGCTCTTTGGCACAATTGTCTGTGGCAATTATGAGTGCAAGAAAAAAGCTGTCCAGAATTACTGTACGAAGTGGCTACTTTAGTTCAAGAAGTTCTCAGGAATCTGTATGTGAAGAGTCCGCTGTAAATGTGATGGACAAAGAATCACATTCACTCCACTGACAAATCTCCAATCAGAACACAGTATTCACTAGAGCCCACCCTCTCATCTCTGACAGATGAAAATGACCAGTTTTATTTCAAGCTGTATTTCATGTCACATTCAGTGTCACTGAAGTAAGTAAATGAAGGAATCATTTTAAAAAATGCATAAATAAATAAGTAACAAAAACATATTTCATGGCACATTTAATTACTTATGCTCACATATAATTTTATTATTTATAGTTGCATTTTACAATTTATTTGCACATTTTATTATTTTATGTTGTATATAAAATTCTTCCAAACATAACAAGAGGCGCATTCCCATTTTCAGACAAGCAAAGAAAGCAGGATTTTCTTGTAGACCTTTCTACAAAGTGGGTGGCATGGTGGCATAGTGGTTTGTGCTCCTACCACATGCATGTAGTTTTATAATGTCATTAGTAACACATCTACAGAATAAACAGAAATTCTTTCCTGCTAATCAACTTGCAACATGTTGCCATACTAAAGTTAACTGAAATGAAAGACAGAGAAGAGGTGTATCTTTGGGTTTTACCAACATGGCTGCCTTTCAGAACTTGAAGCCCACACCAGCTGTTGTGCACACTACATATTGTCTTCTTGCCTACATGGATTCTGCTCCTGCATCCTAGTGAGATCTGCCTAACCCTATCCCTACTAATGCCCTATCCAGGTGTTGTTCCTCCCTTGAACCAAATGACTGCAGGGATAGGCTCCAGATACCCTGTGGCACTGTTTGGATACGATGGTGGGGAAATATATCGATGGAATGGATCTCCATTCGATATGCAGGCTAAGATAATTAGTGATACCAAATTGGCCCTTTGTGTGTGTGTGTGTGTGGGCACTGTAAGAACTGGCACCCTCTATAAGGTTGGTTGATACTTCCAGGATATATGAGTTTGAGAATTTCATGTTACGTTTATTCCAATGTGGCTTGCTAGTCAAAGTGCACATTATAAATGTTTCCATATTTCTACATTCTGAGCAATGAAATATAAAATAATCTGCTCTGGGTCACGGGATGGTGGAGAACTGAATCTGTGCTTTACTGTGCAATGCCTCTGCCTCTTATTGGGGCACACTGTCTGTCAACTGAAGCTGAGCGGAAACTGCAGCATCTAAAGAATGCCCGCAAAGACATCAGGAAAGCCAGAAATCAACTCTAAACCCATACAAATACTGGGCAAGTGTGCCACCATGGCATCTCACCATCAAAACTCTGTTAATGGCAACAGCATCGAGGCCAAAATGACAATGAAACAACGCATGCAATCGTTTTGTAGGATAGTGCCTTTCCATCATTACAAAGATACCTTGGACAAATTAGTGAACAGCAAACCAAATAGCCACATTTGTGAAATGTTCTGATAGTGAACATCTTCCCAACGTTCTGTCCTGGGACGCGTGACAAGAGTTTCCTCAATTCTACAATATGGACACTATATTACATCATATTACAATGCAGTGGTGCAGACTGTCCACAAAAAGTGACAAAACCCCAAATGAGTTCCAATTTGAAGCCTTAAGCAAAACTAACAAGAGGAACTTCCTATTAAAACATATCCACAGTGACTTAAGGTTTTGTTTTCACAATCCAAAAACTTGGATGCTGAGTGACATCACAGTTCACACCCACATGACATCTTTGGCACCACACACCATACCACGGACCAGAACCATCTGACTGGCAACATATATAGCATTTAAAAACAACCTGAAAATGGCAGTGACATTATGTCATTAAAATAATGATAAAGAAGTGATATAAAATATTGTAATCAATAAATAAAAATGATGCCAAGGGAAAGAAAATAACTTCAAAGGAAACCACTAATAGACACAGTGTTTTCAGAAGATGAATGGAAGGTGACCATTCAGTCCACATGTCTCCTACAGTTATCTATCGATGCATGTGTCCCACTGCCTCATCCCTGCATACAATTACGTTAGGCTTTGTTTTTTTTTGCATCACTTGCTTCCTGTTTTCCATCTTGGATGTATTGTAATGTTTTCACAACTTAGCCCACAATAGACTTCTTGTTATGTAATGAAGCTATAAACATACTGAAATGAGAGTGAGGCCCCCAAAATACAGACACAAAGCTGGCTAGGGGCCAGAAGAGGCTCACCAAGTCCAACTTACTCAGATAAATAGGCTTCGGCCTAGAAGATCCTAAACATGGGAAGGTGGCAAAAATAACATGAAGTGTCCCAAAATGTATCAAAAAGCTACACAAGGGAGAATGATCATAAAATTCCAGCTTGTGCATAAAAAGGCAAACAAAGAATCCTTAAATACTAGGAATTATTCATAGGAAGATACAAGGAAAGGCTTAAAAGAGCAAAAACTGGCAAAAAGAATTAACCAAAAGGCAATCCCTGTGCAAAGTTCCAAAAAGCAATGCAGAAATCCTAAAGACAGAAGCAGGAAGGTAGCAAAAACAGAAAAATCCAAAGAAAATAGCAGCACTCACAAAGAACTCCAAAACAAACAAAGTGATCTACTGGCCTGGTCTCTCTCTCTCCCTCTGGCCTCTAGATAAAGTCAGCAGGAGGGGCCAGCAGTAGTAATGTCAGGTGACCCAGTCTCCTGAGCCTCCACCCACCACATACATGGAATGGACGTACACTTAAAACAGTAACAATTACAAAAAATAGGTAGAAAGTCTTCTTCTTTCGGCTCCTTCCATTAGGGTTTGCCACAGCACATTTTTCCATCTCTTCCTGTCCTCTGCATTTTACTCTGTTACACTCATCACCTGCATGTCCTCTCTCAACACATCCATAAACCTTCTCTTAGACCTTCCTCTTTCCAGGCAGCTCTATCTTTAACATACTTTTCCCAATATATCCAGCATATCTCTTCTGCACATGTCCAAACCAACGTAATCTTTACTTTTTGACTTTGTCTCCAAACCATCCAAGCTGAGCTGACCCACTAATGTATTCGTTCCTAATCCTATCCATCCTCGTCATACCCAATGCAAATCTTAACATCTTTAACTCTGCTACCTCCAGCTCTGTCTCCTGCTTTCTGGTCAGTGCCACTGTCTCCAACCCATATAACACAGCTGGTCTCACTACCATCCTGTAGACCTTCCCTTTCACTCTTGCTGATAACCGTCTGTCACAGATCACTCCCGATGCTCTTCTCCACCCATTCCACCCTGACTGCACTTTCTTTTTCACCTCTCTTCCACTGTATTGTTGATCCCAAGTATTTAAACTCATCCACCTAGTTAGAAAAGATAATAAATAAATAAATAAATAAATAAATAAATAAATGGTAAATACAAAAAAGTTCTGATGTCACTTCCTCTGCTGCCAAGCTGAAAATCCAAACCCTTCTGCCTCAGACATAAATATAAAGACAGATAAAACTGGAAGGTGGTGCTAACATTTGGAACCTGGATCTGATAGTGCACTGTAACTCTTCAGACCTGCAAATATATATATATGGTATATATATATGGAAGTGAAGGTCTGTGATACGGTTTACATATTTGTACCTAGAGATCTACAAAGAGAAAAAATGAGTCACATATCTTAAAATTGTTTTTTATTCCTAAGCTTTCAACATCCTGCCAGGTGTCATCATCAGAGGAAAATGATTAAACTTACAGGAATCAAGCCAATATATTGCAGGTGAAGGGTGGGGATGGAGGAAGAGGATGTATGGGGGTTGGGGGTAAATTAGTAAGGTGGGAGTCAGATGGTGTTGGTCTTTTTTTATTATTTAGATGTTCTTTTTAAGCCTGCATATGCCTGTTAATGGAGTTTCCATTAGACAGCCACACATATATATATATATATTGTAAAAGTCGAATAAGGAGACAGCAAAAAGGTTTGGGGTTTTCCGGCCCCGTATATTGTAAATTCTCCACACTGAAAAAACTGGTCAAAATATAAACAAAAGTTTGCCGGCGAACGTCTTTCGAAGCGGTTTAAGGTCCGTCATGCCTCCTACTTAGCATGTGACTATATATATATATATATATATATATATATATATATATATATATATATATATATATAATAAAAAAAAACGAGACGGCACTTTTTAGCCTCCAACAAGATGTGACTTTTTCAGAGAGGTACTTTCATGTCCTGCGAAACGAGACTTTGTGTCAAGAGATTTAACCACACCTGGGGCCGGAAATAAAAGACAAAGAGTAGATGACAAAGTAAAACGTCGTACAGAATTCAAAAACGTTGGCGCGATACACATGCAGAGAAGATTACAGATAATGAAGTACTAAAATCTGAAAGTCTCAAAAAATGATAGTAAAGATTGCATTAGCGCAAACAAACAAAAATTATTACTCGGTGAGATAACGGAACAGCAAAAAGAAATTGAATATATTGTTCGGATTTAAACTTTAAGTCTGAGACTTGTAGATGGCCTAATTCGTGTTGTCATCAGGGAAAAGTAGTGTTTCTTCCCAATGAAGACGCATATCTGCGAGAATTAAAAGATTTGTTGTTTGGTGAAAGTGAAATCCACATACACGAGCAACAGAGACGCAAAGTGGTTGGCGTGCAGGCCAGGGGGGGTTGGCAAGCGAAGTGAGCAGGGGGCAAATATATATTTATATATATATATATATAGAGAGAGAGAGAGAGTAAGAGAGAGAGAGAGAGGTACGCTGTTTGTTATGTTACAATATTTGTTCTTATGGCTGTTAAGCAACCTTACGACTTGTAGTTACAAGCTGTCCCTGAATTTGCTATGATTGCCGATGGTCTAGAAGGGAGGAGTGAGAAAAGTGGCTGTGCAGGATGGCTGAGCTCTTTAATAATCATGTTTTCCTTCCTAAAGCAACAAGTGTTGTGCATGTACTGAACAGAAGATAGCTTGGTGCCACTCATATTCTGTGCCACATTCACCACACTTTGTAATGCTTTATGCACTTGATTCAAGCAAATTCTCCGCTAGTATGTGATGAGGCCAGTGATTATCGACTCCATTACTCATCTGTAGAAGACTGTGAAAATAAAGAAATATGTGATGCCGTCAAATGTCTGAGGGAGGAGACTCGCTAGTGAACCATTTTGATGAAAGCCAAAATGTGTTGTATTAGTTCAGTTCATCAGTGACAGCCACTCCAAGAAATTTCAAGTTGGTCACTCTTTCAACACCCTCCTCACTGATGTAGATGACAATATGGTCAGCCTTCTGCTTCCTAAAATCAATGACCAGCTCTTTGATTTGCTTATATTAAATGTAAGTTTGTTGCACCACTGAGTTAATAGGTCATCCTCTTCTTTGAAAGCTATCTCATCATTGTTGTCGGTTAGGCCCATGATGGCAGTGTCATCAACAAATGATGGAATGGGAGCTGACTCTGCCCACACAGTCATGGCAGGGTGTCTCAACACACTACCCTGTGTAGGTTATGTTTTGAGTGTCAGCATGGATGATGTGATGCTGCCAGTCCGCATATGGTAAGGTCTGTTGATTATGAAGTCCAAAGAAAAAGATAGTTTACTTTTTGGAAGGCCATTGCAAAGTTTGGTATTTTGTATACAATTACTGAAATGTATGGGCTCCTTGGTTTTGGACCTCTTCATCTGTTGTATCATGTAATCTGCAGGTAAGTACATTTGTGTTTCTGTCAACTCTGAGTTGAATTTATTGGCTTCACCTCACATTCTGGAATTTAATATACATTGTAATTGTTGCCATCTACAAGACAGAATTTTTACACTTCACAGACTTACTTCTAGCTCTCACTGCATACATCCACCAAATCATACGCACAATTCCCAACAAGCACGTTGAATGGGAGCATGGAGGAAACAGAGATATGAATGAAGTAGGAAGGTAATGTGGGAATGCTTAACATTCAGATATGGAGGAGAAAAGGCAACAGCTCTATAAGATACACTCCTATGAGGAGGCTCTGGGTTGAGTAAGATGGGTAGCCCTGCAGCAAGAGTTACTGTGTTGCAATACCGAGTGGTGTGTTAAAGATGTTTTATGATACTTTGCACTATGTAGTATGTCCAGCAGGACTCTGGGTGTTTGGTTAAGGTGTGACCACCAGAGATAGTCTTGTTGCTGTTATTCATAATGGCTGCAGGTCACAGCCACAGAGACTCCTGGAGACAGTAAGAAAGACCACAAAAAGTCTCCCAGGCTAGCCGACAAGACCTCAAATTAGGTTTAAAAGAGCACATTTTGTGGGGCCTGCAGTTTAATTTCGTGCTTTAACTTCAACTGGTTTCTAAAGTGAAGTCTTTCTGGGATTCACACACACATACATACACACACACACACACGCACACACACACACACGTACACGCATGTGCTGCGTACAGCCCCTCCTCTCCAGACCTCATATTTCTCCATTACTGGAATATTTAAATATCTCTTGTTCTTCTATTAAAAAAGTTCTGCACTATTTACCACGTTGGCTATCAATTACTGTCAGACCGATGCCCTGTCTCTACCCTAAAAACAGCGCCATGGAAATTCATTTGTCAAACTTGCCTGGAGGCTACGCTTGACTGTGTCCAAAAAGGACAAACTGCCTTGGCGGTAGATGAAAATGAATAAAGGTAATATGCAAATTGCTACTTAATCTGCAGCAAAACACCAAGGCTTGCTGGCGAGAGCTCCATTACTCCTTTTTAGCTGTGATTAACTGATGATTGCAGATTGGCTTTAACTCTTTGCATGGCTATCCTCCCCCGCTGCTCCTGCCCTAGCTCAGCGTTCAAGGTTTTGGTTTCATATCAATGGCTGCTCTCACAGCTGCCACTAGCTAACAGCAGCCAAAACAACTGTCATCACTGTTGGCATGACAGGGGACCAGGGAACAGAGATTTTTACAGGATGTCCCAGGTGGCATATCTTTTGAGGCTTCTAGGCTGTGATTTTTCAGTGCTACAAACATTTTTTTCTAGAATTTCTCCCTTGCTGATGCATGGGAGACAGAACCACACATTTAAGGCTTTTTGCTATCATATTCTACCATAAAATTCAGCTCTTTGACATTTATCTTTTAATTTGGGTCAGCAATGTCTTGCTGCTTCCAGTATACTCAGCCTAAAGTTGAAGTAGTGATTAAATGCTGTTTTTTGTTTTGTTTGATTTTTTTTTACTGTTTCCCATGTAAGACAGATTAGTGTAGGTCTCTCTTATTTACAGTAAGTAATACTACCATAAGCCAAAACTGGAGATGTGGTGAAAACGACCACTAGAAAATAGTGCCTAACCTGATGTTACTCAATTATGTTTAATCTTTTTTGTAAAGTTGATGTTGCAGGTTCAGGCAGTTAAGCCCCTTGTTTTTTCCTTTTATTCAGTCTTTCAAATCAAGTCAAATTGGAGAGCATGCACTGGTACTGTGCATTTCCGCACCCACCACATGACAAAACAACCCGGGATCCCTGTTGGCAACCCCCCAGGCAGACACACGGTCCAGTCCCACCCTCTGGAAGTGACCCTCTATCTGCTGCAGGCAGGTATTATGTAGGTAACCCCTTGGCCTGATCCAGCCACTCGGGTCCCCAACAATGAGGACCTTACGAGCTGGATCACCCTCGGGGAAACGCGCCACATGGCCGTAGTGCCGTAACTGACGCTCTCTCATAATGCAGGTAATGTGCCTCATTCACGACTCCATGAGCAACTGCTCATTCGACACAAAGTCAAACCAACGGTACCCAAGGATTTTCCAGAGAGACACAGTACCAAAGGACTCCAGTCTTCATCTCTGGTCACTGGATAGCGTCCATGTCTTGCCACCATATAGCAAGACACCCCTTTCCAGCGACCTCATGACCTCCCATGCTCTCCCAATCCGTCTACTGACTTCATAGGAAGCGTCACCAGAGACATGAATGTCACTGCCGAGGTAAGTAAACCTCTGGACAAGGTCGACACTCTCTCCGCAGACAGATACACTGCTGATGGCCGTGCCCAAGAGGTCAGCAAAGGCCTGGATCTTGGTTTTTATCCAGGACACTCGCAAGCCCAGACACTCAGACTCCTCGCTCAGTCTCTCGAGCACCCTGATCAGAGCCTCCATTGACTCCGCGAAGATCACAGCATGGTCAGCAAAGTCAAGATCCGTGAATCTTTCTTCACCAACAGATACCCCACAGCCGCTGGACACCACGACCTTGCTGAACACCCAGTCCATACAAGAATTGAACAGAGTACGAACAGAACACACTCCTGATGAAACCCAGAATCAACTGGGAAAAACGCAGAGGTTCTGCCTCCACTTCGCACAGCACTCACAGTACTAGTGTATAGGCCAGCCATGATATCCAGCAACCTTGAGGGGATCCCGTGAAACCTCAGGATGTCCCATGGGGCAGCTCGATCAACTGAGTCGAATGCATTACGAAAATTGACAAAGGCTGCAAAGAATCTCTGCCGATATTCGTGTTTGCACTCCATGAGAACCCTCAGTGCCAGGATGCGGTCGATGGTAGACTTCTTAGCTGTAAAACCAGACTGTTCGCAATACATAAAACACAAAACATCAGACAGATGAGCGTCTCTTCTGTTTGCAAAGTCCAAAACACTTGTGTTCCTTATTCCTTGTCACTGCTATGCATTGTGCTTCCTGGTAGGTGCTCACTGGTTGTCAGCTCTTGCATAGGCATGGCCCACTCACCCCGAAGACTTTGTCAAGGCAAATCACCAACTGGTTGGACTGTGTCACTGGGTATGCCACAGTACATGACCACTCCAACTTGTAAGGATTATACAAATGATCGCATGTAAATGTCTGGAAAATTTGTGTAATGTGACAAGGCCTTAAGTCACTTTGGATAAAGGGCTGTGTGCTTTTCCAGCAATTTTCAGTCATATTCCTCATTTACAGAGAGCTAGTTGCAGCACGCACCTGTGAATTTAGTCATCTGGTCTGGCATACTCAGTGACTCACTCCAACTAGTACACAACACTCTCTGACAAAATCAAATAGGTTTGATGCAAATTTCTGGAAAATTGTCTTTTTTTGTTTTGTCAGCATGAGCACTGACAAAAAATGAATGCTAATCCAAAAATACAATGTATATAATGCAGCAATGATGAATAAGGAACACAAGTGTTTTGGACCCCACAACCAGAACAGAAGCTCATTTGTCTAATGTCTCATGTTTTATGCACCACGACAAAATGGAAAAAAAGTGAAAAAAAGGCCTGAGATTGCCATACCTGTTAACCCTTCCTACAGCACCAGCTCTGTCAGGCAGCACATTATTTGCTGTCACAAAAATGAACATGTACAACTAATCTGGAGAGTAAGTTGCAAGATACAAGATCATACAAGTTTCAAGATCAGTGACTATGGTCAGCAAGTCCAACATACCCTACAACTGTAAGTTATGCAATGTAACACGGTTTAGGTGAATAAATGTAAATGAATTGCAGTACAGACGGATGTAGTAAATCCATGACACAAACACTAATAGCCATTTTTAATGAAAGGCCACTGATGACCTCAAACTGCTGTAGCCCCCAATAAGCTTCTACCTAGCCTGGTCACCAAATGACACTAGCACAAATTGTGCGACTCCTTTATAAAATGTCTGGCCCCTTCAAAAAGTCAAATTAGATGCTGGTCAACGATGCGAACAAAGCAGTATGGCTATTTTGACAGTAATATGAGAACAACAATCAAAAACTGACTATGTAAATCATGTCCATTTGCCCAGGTCTGAACTACTTCATGGATTCCACACATGGGCCACTTGTGCTGCTTCTTTATTAGTTGTCTGAATTGTCTCCTGTGCTCCCCATGCTCAGTAACTGAGGTTAGTTCTGTTCATCAATCGTTCTACTTAGGAAGATGGAAGGAAGGAAGACTTAATTTGCTTCAGCACACAGTTTACAGCAATTCAGTTTTGAAAGAGGTAGCACCATAGCATGGCTCAGTGGTTAGTTCTGCTGCCTCCGTAGTTTTAATGCAACACCCTGCCATTTGTAGTGTGTTCTTCACATGTACGTTCTTGGTCTTTCTGAGATATTTTGGTTTTCCTCAAACATCCCAAGATGTGCATGTTACGTTATCTAGAAATTGGAAATTGGCCATGCATGCAAAAAACATCATCATTGGCAATGAAAATCTGTTACCAAAGCCTATTACCTGCTTTCCATTAACGTGCAGCTAACTCCCAGCATGTTTGACAAGGTTTCTTGTTTTTTCTTTTTTCCCCAGCTATATTTTCTGTCATACATAGCTCATTTTTAGGTACCCACACCTGGCTCTTTTTGTGAATGGCTGTAGTTGAGGTTAAACTCTTCATAGTAAAAAATGAGTTGCATGAGCTTCATCAAACTAATGCCTAAATTAATATGTTAACACCAAAAAGTGTAACAAATGAAGACAAAAGATATTTTGTGTACACAACTATAAAATCAAAATGGATGTGTGAAACCACAGGGCAGAGCAAGGGAAAAGAATAAGATGGTTTAAGTGAAGATGGATGGATGGATGGATGGAATGAAAGACAAAAACATATGCAGGATTATGGGAAGGCTTGTAGTTTCTTTTAGATAAAAGTCCCACCCTGGTGACCCTTAACCCTAACCACACTCACTTGTCCAACAGAAACCTGTCTTCTTACCTATATTCTGTAGTTTTCTTCATCGATAATTTCCATGTGTAAAGATATCCTCAAAATGTTAAGCTATTCAATCATCTAGCCACCTGCCCTTATGAAGAAATCTGAAATCTCTCATGTAAATATGCTAGATATCTGAAAAAGTACAGACCCATATTAAAGTATTACAACCCAAAAAACAATAACTCCTGTCATCCATCCATCCTTTTTAAAGATCACTTAATCTAGTTCTGGAGGGGGTGAACAAATACTAAATGATTCACTGTAATTTTTGCATGAAATGAAGAGGAAAGATGAAATTTGTCTGCCTACCTTAATAAATCTCAGTGCGATCACTAAGCAGACATCAATTCAATGTTGTATTTCTCTCCATGTCCTATCAATCATACCAGTTGTGACAATCCCCTCTCATGCTGTAGAGGACTCATCATGTGGATTTTTCCAGACTTCACACATACAACTACTGAATCCTCAGAGATTACCCCTGCGTTGCACACCAAAAGTTGATGATACACTGGTATGATGACCATTGTGCACACATTACTGCCAAAAACACCTGCAGACATTTAGAAATGAAGGATTAGCTTGCTTCTACATTACTACCTTTACAGCATTTTGCTTATATATGCTGAAGTATAACATTTGCTAATGGTTCCATGTAAAGAATGTAAATATGCATGTATGATTGCATCTATCTATCTATCTATCTATCTATAGATGAATATATCTTTAAATATCCCTCTATAGATGAATATATCTTTAAATATCCCTCTCTCTCTTTATATATATTTTGACAGATGGCTGAGGCCCATGCCCGGCCAGGATGCCGCTGCAGCATATGTTCCAAGGGAGCAAGCATGGGAAATACAGTATCTCCCCCTGGATGCTGGATGGCAGCCTCCCTGGATTGCAGCGGTGCCTCTGACTCCCCCAGGGCTTCATGGGGGATGGAGTGTTGTGCAGCCCTGTTGGGTTCTGCAGGCAGCAGGAGGTGCTGCAGCAGGAGCTGCTGGACCCTTCTTGGCACTGGTTTTGCCAAACCCAGAAGTGCAGCCGGATGTCGGCAATTAAGCACCTGGAGCACTTCTGGGTGCCCAATAAATGGAGCCAGCAACAACCACTCAGCAGCCAGCAGAGTCAGGAGAAGTGGTGGTGCAGAGGAAGAGTGTGTTACTTTTGTGTGTTGGTGCTTTGGGACTGTGCTGTGGCTGGGGGACACAGGGAAGACGTGCCCTCCAGCTGAAGAAAAATAAAAGTTTATTTATTTTGTACGTGTGCCTCCGTGTCCAATCTGTGTCGGGTCAGGCGCATATATAGTGCCTTTATCACAATATATATATATATATCAATATAGCAAAACCCAATGAAAAAGATGGAACAGGATATTAGAAATTTTTGCAAATTTAAATAAAAAAAAAAAACTGAAATCTTACGTTGACGCAAGTATTTGGACTCTTTGCTTTGGCACAGGTGCATCCTATTCTATTGATTATCATTAACATGTTTCAAGACTTTGTGTCTACCTGTGGTCAATTCAGTTGACTGGACATGATTAGGAGAAGCTCAACTGCTTATAGAAAGTCCTAAATCTGAGTGAAAACCAAGCCTTGAGGTTGAAAGAGTTGCATACACAACTTGGAGACAGGATTGTATCAAGGCACAGATATCAGGAAGTCTGCAAAAAATCCTGCAGCATAAAAGTTTCCATAGTTCTTAAATGGAAAGAGTCTGGAAAACCTGAACTCTTTCTAGAGCTGGCTACACAACTAAGCTAAACAATCTTTGGACAGGATCCATTGAAGAGAGTTGATCAAGAATATGATGGTCACTCTAGGTGAGCTGCAAAGAAAACTGTGTGGAAATGGAAGAAACTTCCAGAAGGACAACCATCACTGTAACAATCCACTGATCTGGCCTTATGGTAGAGTAACCAGAAGACACATGTAAGCCCAATTGGAGTTTGTTGAAAGGTACATGAAGGACTCTTAAACCGTGCCAAAGAAGATTCTATCATCTGATGAAGTAGGAAACCAGGCATCGCTCATCACATCTGCAATGCCATTCTAATGGTGACGTATGGTGGTAGCAGCATCAGGGACTAAGCAGAGCAAACTATGGAGATATCCTTAACAAAACCCTGCACCACTGTGCTCCAGACTTAAGACTGAGCCAAAGGTTCACTATCCATAAAGGGCAATGACTCAAAGCACAAAGCAAAGAAAACACAGGAGTGGCTTAGGTACAACTCTAGAAATGCCCTTGAGTTGCCCAGCCAGAGACCTGACTTGAACCCGATTGAACATCTCTGGAAAGACCTGAAAATACTTGTCCACCAACAGTCTCCTGACAGAGCTTCAGAGGATGTGATGAGCAGAATGGCATTCAAACCCAAGAAGACTCCAGGCTGTCATCACTGCCAAAGCAACTTCAAATAAGTACAGAGTAAAGGGCCTGAATATTTTGTCAGTGTGATATTTGAGCTTTTTATTTTTTACAAATACATATGTATTCTTTTGATAAATTGTGCGGTTGAAGTATACTGTTTGTAAGCATAGATTTGTTTTTGTTGGACCTTGTGGTATCATTTTCTTGTCCATGCTTCTGTTGATAACATACTTTATTTAATAAAGTGAGATGCATCTTTAGCCAGGCCTTCATGTTATGCTGTCAGGATGACTGCTATGATACTCTTATTGTTTTTGTATATTAAGCCTCTGAAAATTCAACAGCTCAATACAAAGTCCACTCCCTCCAGTAGTGACACAAACCACAATACATGCCATGCAAACATCATATTTTATATATTCATTAGCTTAGAGAGCTAATACTCTTTATAATTAAATGCATATTATGTTTTTCAAAAACTTTTTAAAACATGTTGTTTAGAAGTAAAGGAACAAAGAATTAATTTGCTCCATATCTAAATAAAATATTTTTTCACAGAATAATAGACCATATTAAGATTGGTGGCGAACACCACACTCACTAAACGTTAATTTGACAGCAGTAGTTATGTGTGCATTTTATACTTCAAATGTGTGTTTTCAAGCTGATCTGGTCGGAGTGCCAGATCATCCAACTCAAGGGGAGCGTAAGGCCTAATCATATGGAAACGTAGGGCGCAGAAGCTGAATATATGACAGCTCTTGAAAATGTGTCTTTATCTCCTGGACTAGAGTACATTAACAGAGCAATAGGCAGTTTTAAATATATTAGAAAATTTGCAAGAGTGTTTTTAAGAACAAAAACTGCACACCATGCATTTTGTTTTGAATCTGCTAATTTAAAGAAAATGATTGCACTGCTTTGGGTAATTAAATTGTGCACACTGATTAAGATATAAATGGCGAAAAGGAAAGCAAGACAGGAAAACAATTCATGATTAAATGTTCTTATCTGATGGGTTTGAAGACTTTCCAGAACATAAATTAGTAAAGCCAACCCTATATATTACTAGGGCATTTAAGAAAGTTTTTAATAATAAACCCATTCTAATGTATTATGTATTTCATCTGATCAGCTTACTTGTTGAAAACACATATAGACCATAAGGGAAGACACTGAATGGAAGAGAAAAAAAAAGCAAATCAGCTGACAAATAACATATTTTCTTTCTGTCATCTTGCCTACAGTTTAAAAATTGCAGAGCTACAGGGTTAAATCTGCACTATCTGTATTATTCACAGTAAGTGGGAGCAATGTGTTTGAGCTATTAAAATCCACATATCCGTCATTGATATTAAAAGGTTATGTCAGAGACTTGTAAAACAATAAAAAATAACGCAAGCACACAGTGGCTTGTTGGATTATTAGTATATTTTACACATACACACGTGCAGATTTGTGTGCAGCATTATGAAGACAGATATCTTAATTTTACTCCTCAAAATAAAAACAAAACTTCACTTAATGAAATAAGCCTGTACTGTATGTAACGCTGAACTATTCAGATTTTTCTCACTCATCACTTTTCCTCGCCTTGATGTCTGGTTCAGTTTGTACTCCTTTCTATATTATGTGTCCAATACCTGACCTAGCTATTGGCTAAACTGATTATTGGTTATTTTAGCGACTGCCTGAATATTACATGAATTCACATGATTCAACACTATCCTTATCTGACAGTCCTACTATGACAAGCGCAGTTCTAACATTTAAGTGGGATTGGACTAAATAACACTTAATGGAGATGTTTTCGTTTTCTAATCATCTGCTCAATTAGTCATTCATTATTTTACCTTTTTCATTCAGTTCAGCCAATGCCTATCTCAACAGCACTGAATGAAGGAAACATCCTTGACAGGTTACCAGTTCATCACACAATGTGACAAATTTACTAATAGGAAGACTGGAACACATTAAGAACATGCAAACTCCACACACGCAGTTTCCAAGTCAGCATTTAAATGCAGACTTGGGGTCCCTGGATCTTGAGGCAGCCATGTCACAGAAAATAACGTTTGAATACCTCCTTGATTTATAAACAATAAGGTAACTTCTGAACTACAGAGACAGTAATGTTCTAAGACAAGATACTGTAAGGGCATGTTTCTCCATGCAGTACATTTTCCTGATGTAGGAAATCTGGGATCCATTGAGAACATGCAAACTCCACACATGCAGCTTCCAAGCCAGCATTTAAATGCATACCTCTCAATCTGTGAGGTGGAAATGCTAACCACTGCACCACCAGTGGATTATCATTTATTTATATATACTATGTAACCACCAGGCGGTGCCACTGAGCCCCAAACCATAGACACAGTAAAGCCTGACACACTTGTAAGTTAAATAAAAGATATTTATTAGACCAAGCACCTTTCCAAAATTCACCCTTTCAAAGACCTGTCACAATATGCACAAAATCAAGTTCTTCTTCCTTTCTTCCTCCCATTGAATGTCACACACTGCCTCCTGACTCTGGCTCTCCATTATGAGGCGGTGGGCTTCTTTTTAAGCCAGACCTGAGAAAGCTTCCAGTACCACACCGTATCTTCCTGAATCACTTCCGGGCTATACAGAAGATACATCAATTCATCCTCCAACAACACTTTCTACCACCACCCAGGGACCCCAACAGGGTTGCACTTCTGAGCTCCAACTCCCAAGCACCCCTGCGGGTGTACTGACTGGGCTGCCACACAAGGACCACTGCCACTTGCTACATGGATGATGGAATTGTTCCCAACTCCCAGCTTCTGCTAATCCAAGCCACATATTCATCTGGAAAGTTATTTCCTTGTTATATCCTTCTGTTGTGGCCTCCTGTCTGCGTAAGAAACTCTCCTCCTTCTCAGCCGGGATGCCTTTCACACTGTAAGAAAGTTCTTTAAACAGATGACCGAAATATTATCATTAGAATACAAACATTATCATTAGAACTGTTATCAAGACTGCACTTCCGTTAAGCTGATATTCTGACACCACAGGATTTTTCCATTTCTTCTTCTGTAAACAGTACATTTTAAGCTAAATGTTTCTTGCTTTGTGTCCTTGACTGCTACGTTTTAGACTTTTAGTCTAAGTATTTTTAACACATTTATACAGTATATAGGATTTTACAATAGAATTTGCCATTAATGACACCCTATAAAACATTTTTGGATCAATTAAAATGAAGATCTGTAAAATATTAATTATCCTCCTCCCATCCTACAAGGCTGGAGCTCACTGTCCACTGTCTTAAGTATAGGACTGGACCTCATGTCTGGCAAAATCTTCTCCATGCAAATAACGAGAATAATGACTTGTCCACCTGAGTATGAATTTGTTTTGCCATATTTTACAAAATGTTTAAATTAATCCCCAGATTATTTTGAGTTCTAGAAAAGTATTATGCATAAAATAATTAGTATGGAGATTCTTGTCTTTAACACAGCTGACTACTAGTTCCAAGGGCTTCTTCTTCTGTGTGGACTCAACATGTTCTCTCTGTGTCTCTGTAAGTTTTCCCTGGTTCTCATGCCCCATCCACCAACCCATCCTAATGGTGGGCAGGTTGAGAGAACAGGCAACTTAGGGTGGGCATTACAGGAAGTTCCTATCTTAGAAACTTAGTTGGCATGATAGACTCCAACTCTCTGTCATACTATAGTGGATAAAACAAGTTCAGAAAATGAATGGAAGGAAATGTGTTGGAGCTAAGAAGAGGAATGAAATCTATGAAACCATTACTACCTTAAGGGAATGCTGTGTACCCTCACAATAATGTCTATAATTCATTATTTTATGAGATTAAAATTGCTACAATTATGCTGAACAACTGAAAGTAACTCCTAATGTGTTTCTTTCTTTCCCTTCAAATAATTAGCTGACATGCTTACTTAAAGTTGCTAATGCTTTAAAGTGAGGGTATAATAAATTCCATAATTTTAATTGGCAGTGATACTAAGTGCAGTGATTCAGTTATACAGTCAGTCAATGGTGGCAGTTAAACCACCAAACTTATGGTTTAGCTTTTCTCACTTTTCAAGTTTGTTTTTCGTGAACAGGATACATTTGTGTCATAGTCTTGTGTCGTTAATATAACTCGATGCCAAACAAAAAATGATATATTGTGTTTTGTGCATGTAGGTCATCAAACTTGCTTTTACTCCATGTTGTTTAATTCTACATTTGGAGCCTTTTCAAGGCCCTTTGGGTCATAAAGTGGCCTCCTAAGACCCCAAGAATGGGCAGTGGTTGGACTGACGATTTTCTAGTCTAAACTGATCAATTAATACTAAGTGAGGTAGTGCATGCAATTAATAGGCAAAACTATAATTTTTTTTTGTTCTCATTATCATTTGATGTATGGATGTCTCTCCTGTTTATTTGCAGAATGCTTTCCAGTTGTAGCAATTATTAATAGCTAACGAGAAGGTTTCCATTTTAAGGGCACAAGAGCTTCATAATTAATAACAGTAATAATATGTGTTAATTGGCACATGTATTCCGGGTAGTTGCAGACTGTATTTTACTTTATGGAACAAAAATAGATTCCCAGTAATAAATCAAAAGGCACTCCTTTTCAAACATTCCTGTCTGTGTGTTTCTAATAACTGCAGCCATTATCACTGCATTGAATTTGTGAAATGGAACTTCAGGGGATTATTGTGCTGTGAAACAGGTGGACTGCAGGTAGTGAAGTAACAGATATGATTGAGCAAAGCCCAAATGCAAACAGTCAATATATCTAAAAAAACTGACATGAATGCCAGAAGAGCTTTCATATTAGTCGGCAGCTGCGCAAAGGCAGCTCGTATCAATCATGCGCGGCACGGTGGCACAGGTTTAATCTCCACAATGTCTTTAGCTTGCTTCAGAGAGACAGCTTATCAATGGACATTTACATTATGTGCTGTACCACTTGGTTACTGCAGCGTAATGGAGACTGATAGGTGTGTTTGGGCTTGTGATATGTGTCCTTTATGATTAAGAAAGTGTTTTCTTTTTTGTTTTCCTTTTTTCCATTACATTGTTAAAAAAAATAAATCCACATATGTCTGGGGTCCTGTAGCTTCCACTCCATGATTGCCATAACGTTTCCTTTCAGCTTAACCTGCCCATTATCTTAATTGACCTATTCAGGGCTACAGTTGGACGTGTCCTTTATTTCTCTCTTCCGCTGTCAATGACCTGAAAATGTTGTGCAGTCTGGTTGTGTTTGGTATAAAAAAGTTAAAAAGCTGATTCATTATTTCTAATCAGTCAAGGTAACTGGCTACAGGAAGTAAGAAAATGGTTGGAACAAAAACACTGGAGGATAACAAAGGACTGGAAATCATTTACAAATAAGAAATAAAGATAAAACAAAACAATCCTGACCTGTAAAATGTGTGTTTGTATGGACAGTCCTGCTCTCTCATGGATCCAGCCTTATAGAATCAGATCTGACATCCAGTCAATGTCTGTGTGGAGTTTGCATGTTCCTTACATGTTTGCATGACTTTTCCTCCCATGTTCCCAAAAATAAATGTGGTAGATGGGCTGGTAACTCTAAACAGGGCCCAGTGTTAATGTGGATATGGATAAAGCAAGTTGGAGAATTTATTTATGCACTTGTATACACAAATGAGGCACTTCATATGATTATAGAGGAACTACCATACTATATCAGCAAGCAAAATCCAAAACCCCTCATTCTCCATGACTGGACAAAGCCCCCAAATTTTGTTTCATAACTAGAGATGCATTTGTCTTGAAAAATGAAAACAGGCTGGGGCCCAAATACCTTTTTAGGATACATTTGAAAGTGGATACGGTTTTCATACATTAAAAGGGAACAAAATTGCTTTCTAATTAAAGATATCTGAATGTCACATCAGTTTTGGTTATTTAAAGTGGTGGAACCCTAAGATCCCAAAGATTATTTTATTGTAGGAGATATTTAGCCCTCACATCTTTGAGCACCCAAAGTTATTGACAACTCTTTGTAGGTGCCCTGGATGTCAACTTTTTTATCCCAAACATTCAACTTTCAACCATCTGAACCTGTAATAGTGATGATCCTATGTTTTAGAATATGTGCAGTTTAGTATGCTTTTTGGCATATAAACAAACAGTACACTAAATTAAAAAAATCTACTAAAAATGCAGAGTAAAATCTACTAAAGTAGATAGATAGATAGATAGATAGATAGATAGATAGATAGATAGATAGATAGATAGATAGATAGATAGATAGATAGATAGATATGAAAGGTACTATATGATAGATAGATAGATAGATAGATAGATAGATAGATAGATAGATAGATAGATAGATAGATAGATAGTACTTTAATATGGCCAAAAGGAAATTTAGCTTTAATAAATGCTAAAGAAATATATAAATGCTGTGGGTTAAAACTGACCCAAACGACATAAAAGTTCAAAATGTGTAGCAGCTGTACAAAAACTATGATATTTGGAAACTTTAGTTTTCCTTTTTGTAAAGTCATGATGCTTTATTAAATGTTTTAAAAAGTCTGAAATGGAAAGATGACAGTTAGTATTTTTTATGGGTTTTGAAAGAAAACTATTCCAAATGCCAAGGAAAATCCATTAAAGTCAATGGTAAGTCTAAACTAACCCAAATGATATGGTAAGGTAAAATTATTTAGAAGCTGTATGAAATATTAAAATGTTTGTTACTTGGGATAAATGGAGGAAAAGTCACAAAATGTAATCCTGATCAGATTTAGTGTGGCATTTAGGGTCCATTTACTGATTTCAAACACTAAAACTGATTAAATTTGACCTGAAGACACTGCAAGGTAATCCAAAGCCAATAATGAGCATCAGTGGCTTTTTTGGGATGGGAAATCCTAAAGGGCAGAGTCATAGATCACAAAAAAAGTCTCCAAGAATAAAAATGTGAATTAAAATGACTGAAAAACAGCAGCAGAAGCCTCCCTCTGACAGGCTTAGTTTGACTGCTTAATTCAGACTATTGTAGTCTTTTGTTGGGGGCTGAAGTAAAAAAAGATGTGTATAGCATAAAAACACTGGGTTTGGAAAAGAGCGCTTAATTACAAATATAGACTTTATGTTTAGGAGTAGCTATAAGAGGCAAAACAGCAATATACAATAAATACATTTACAGTACAATCATGACATATCAAGACTCACACATTCAGCAAAAACAAACTGAAACCCACAATACTTCCTACCATTGGAGTTTTAACACACTCTCTGAAAATGTATTTTTCACTATTAGGTTTTGACTACAAATTTTGAGAATTACCTATGGTGTACTCACAGATTCAGATTTAACTGGGTAATGTGGACTTTGTGCTGCCTTACTGTATTATTGTTTAGGTAAAGACATGCAGCACTTCATGTTTGGGGATGATTTAATCAGAAGTACTATGTCTTGTGTCAAACTGTAAACTCTCATCTTACAGAAAAGCATCAATAAGGTACACTGAATAAAGAAATTCTGCACTTGGTTTAGGCGTCATCCACATACCCATTATCACTTTGTAGCAAAGAGGATGAGATAACTGGTTGGCACTAATTGAACTGATACCAACTTCCCATACATACAAAGTGCCAGGTAGCACTGGCTACACGTCTCACATAGACCGAGATTTATTGTAGATGGGGAAACATGTCCCTGTCTTGTTTCAGAATCATTATTGTCTCTGCAGTTTAGAAGATGCCTCATCATTTACAAATCAAGGAGGTTTTCATCTATTATTTTCTGTGACATGGCTGCCCCAAGACCCAGGGACCCCCAGTCATAGAAAGTGTCCCTGGTGAGTGACCTTAGAGTGAAAGGGACAGTTACAGAGCAGAATGAGTGGGGAATGTGACAATCTGCTGGCTTAGCTCTTTCTTGGAAGTGGGCTTAAGTTTGATGTGTTCGCAATGTAGAGAGGGTGGGGTGAAGGGCATGGATCCTGAAAACCCTTCTTTCTTCTTTCTCCTGACCCCCAAAACAAAGCAGGCTGTAATTGACGGGAAGCAAAGATGACCTCCCCCACCCTCCGGCCCTACACATGAAAAGAGCTCTGGACAATTTCACACACTTGCCCAGGCCAACCTCAGCAAAAATGTTACCGAGTTTCATTTCCAGCCCTGAAGGCCACTGCAGATGTTCACCTCTTTGCAGCCTGGCTTATATAAACAGTGGGGGGTTGTAATGTGAACCCCTCATGAAACAGGGGTTAAATGTTAGGTTCCCAGACTACAGGCAGGATGGTTATGTTAAGAGATGCAGAATCAAAACGAATAAAATTAATTCCAAATTGCTCAAATGCATTCCTAACACTCTGTGTGTGTAGGTGTGTGTGTGTGTGCATGTGTACAAAATGGAAATCATGAATTTTCTGCTATAAAAACCTCACTGATCCCAAAATCAGATACCTTATCTACTCAGATCAAAAAACACACTGCAGTGACAGTTGTTATTCTGGTGTCTTACTATGACATAAGACTGCACTCCCAAAATTGACTTTCTTCAAGACAATATTGTGTGAATGGAAAGAAAAACAATAAATTGGTAGACACAACAGACATTGTTATCTGCACATATCAGCCAGTCAATGTCTGTTTTATAGTAAAATAATTTTACTGATAGCAGTACATCAGCTACCACTGGTACCTAATAGTTCTAGGGCTCAAGGATCAAATCTCAGCTCAGCTCCTATAGTTGTGGAGTCTGCACATTCTTCAGGGGCTCTAGTTTACTCTTATAAACAAACTCATGCTGGTTAAGGTGAGTGGCATCTACAAACTGGCTGTTAAATAGGGGAGGTGTGTGAACGAATATGCCCTCTGATAGACTGGCACCATATCCCAAGACAGAACTTAACTCCTTGTTGCTCAGTACTGAAGTGAGCTGATTTGACAAACAAATGAATAATTTAAAAAGGATTTAAATCATTTTAGTTTTGTAGCTGGCTCATTTATTTATTTTATGTGCCTCTCAAACTGAACCCTTTTTAAAATAAATTCTTATTTCTCCTTGCAGGCTACCACTTTCTAATATGGCTTTTTTCTTCCTGACATAAGTATGCTTGCTCTGTCCCACTATGGCTGCAATACATGACAGACTTTGTGTTTTAATTTGCTCCACTCCCTTAACACTTAGCGGGAATCAGTTATCATTTAGTAATCATTTAGTTAACACAGTTATATAAAAGGTTACCTACTGAACTGGACCAAATGCTCCGAACACTTTCCTCTTTGTTTTGTGCAAAGGCAGTCAATTATACATTTACATATTTTCATGTATTCTTTGTAACCAATGAAAAGTGTAAGTAAAAAACTATTTTTGTAAGAAAAGTTTGTTTTTGCAAAACAATATAAATTAAGAAGTAAATGGAAAAGTAACCTGAAAGGTGTCCTGATTCTCATAGAGTTTCTGCTTTTGAGGAAACACAGAAGCTGGACTGACTAAGAGTTCATTCCTATTTTGATAACACCATGTAGGGTTCTGTATGTTGTCAGAAATATAGCATAGGAAAATTACTCTCATAAATGTTCAAACTCACAATGATTAACTATGAATTAAACAAAATATAAAATAGGAGCTTGGGCTACAGACTTTTAAAGGAATGCTAAACCCAAAAATGATTTTAGTTTTATTTGTTACTCCATGTAGATTGTGGTGAAAAATTTTTCAACTTATATTTTCTTGCTGGATGGAGAGAAAAAAAGTTTACAATATAATACAAACCAAAGGTGACCCATGCTGTACAACGGCAATGTGAAAAACATCCATGGAAAAAGAAAAAAAATTATATACGTACATGATATACATATCAGTATGTGCACAAAATGTGCAAAACGTGTTATTTTTTCTAAAATATTGTTAAATGGGCATTTCTGGAAAAAAACACTGCACACATCATAAACAGGAAAAGCATTCCCAGAATACTGCGCTGTTGAATTGAATACAGGAGTCTTGACAAATCAATGTGGGGGAGATTCAATTCAAAAGTGCAGGATTATGAGAATGCTGAGATTGTAAGTCTCTTGACTTGAAGCTGCTGACTACATGCAGGTAAGGCTGTGCATGTAATGTGCTACAAAGTAGCTATGCTAAAGTACATGTTTATTTCCAAAATAATACATATACTATTTTAACTATGTGGCTTAGAAATGTCTTTTACATTCCCAGAATCATTAGTATGAAGAAGTGCTTTCTGCTTTTTGTCTTTAATGCATTTTCCCTTAAATTTTACTGATGTCCTTGTGTAAATAATTCTTAGCAGAATTTGGCAAAATCATTTTATCAAGCATTTTAGGTATTCTGAAGAACCTGATTAGGCTTTTCTACTCAAAAGTAAAGAAGTTTAATGCCCTTAGCCCAGGGATGTCGAACTCCATGCCTGGAGGGCCTCAGTGGCTGCAGGTTTTCATTCTAACCCTTTTCCTAATCAGTGATCAGTTTTCACTGCTAATTAACTCCTATTCTCTTCATTTTAATGAGCCCTGTTTAAAGGATTCAGTCCCCTGAATTGATTTGTTTCTTCATTAAATGGCAGCCAATCAGAAATGAGATGTGAAATGAGATGACAGATGACCAGCTCAATAGGGTCTTCAAACTCCAACCAATTTCCACTCCAGTCACTTTCTTAATAAGAAGCTGATTCTTGCTGTTAATCAAACTCGTTATTTAATTCCATGGCTTGTTGCTGCTCTCATTCTGCCACAGCACACATTTTCCAAACTGTTGTTTTTCTGCTTTTTCTAAGAACACCATCATAATGTTTTGGTGACCTCGGAAATCAGCCTTACTGAGAACGTCACCTTTCTTTATTTTCAGATATTTTGTGATGGGCACAGGTGAGCTGGTCATATGGTGGCCTGTTTTGTGTCTCATTATTGTTTGGCTGGTAATTAAGGAAAAAGAAATAACTATGGGGCCTGAGTCAAGTTAATTAAAAGAAGTAATCAGCTCTAATTAAGAAGATGGTAAGAATGAAAACCTGCAGCCACTGCAGCCCTCCAGGACTGGAGTTCGACACCCCTGCCTTAGCCTGTCAAGGTAGGCCATGCTCTTCAGTCTGGTGATATTCTTGGTTGCTATTCTGTACGTGGTGGAGACCAGAAGTACACTCAATAGCTCAGATGAGACTGCAAGAGCATATTACACAGTCTAGGTGATAAACTGAGATCTCATTTACCTTTGTAGTTATAGTAATTTACTCCATTCTTATAAGATGAGAATGCTGTGTCAATGTGTCAATGTAAATCCTTTTTAGAAGTTGCTTCATGTAAAGCAGAAGCACCCATCTTGTATTGATCATCTTGTATTTATATTAATTTTTCCTCTTACCTTCATGTACCACTTTTTATTATTCTAATTTAAAGCAAATACACAGTGATTAATATTAAAAGGTCTGCAAGGAGCAGACTTGCTTCAGTGATAATGTCTAGGTCAAAATTAATTCTTAATCATACAAAAAACAGAGAATGAATGCACAATACCCACCACTGACCACTTGGCATTACCAAACAGCAACAAGTGCAATCAAAATTAAAGCACATCTCCTTTACTTTACCAAAGTAAAGCCAAACCTGTGAAAAGAAAGCTGAGCAAAGTGGGTGTGCATTGTCAGGATCTGCATCTTTTGAAATGTTTTGAATATTTTTTCTTTGTTTTGTTTTCTTTAATTGTGCATTTTTTACATTGCATCATTGGTCTTGTGATTTAGTGCTTGGGTCACACTGAAATTTGAGACACAGTAGGTGAAAAGCTATTTAAGAACAAAAGGCTGCCATTTTAATTTATCTGATGTTTATGACCATGAAAGGAAATACTCTTTGTGTTCCCTAAAACAAATACTTCATTCAAATAAAGAATTTCAGGCTTCCTACTTTTGTTAGCTTTCAACTTGGAGTTCAAGTTTAAAAAAATAGAAAAATACAAATTGAAATAGTTAATGTTAATGGTAAAATCACATAAGTGTTTGCTTAATTTGAATAGAATGTAAGTTCTTCTCATGGCTACTTAGATAATGGAAGACTCTGCTTTATCCCTTGTAAGCTAACTTGTTAACAGAATATTCTTAATACACTGCTGTATTTCTGGTGTGACAATAGAATGATCTCAGATTATTAGATTGACAGATGAAAACATAAACTGTAATACAGACCAGATTGTTTGCCTTTAAATGGAAAGGTTAAAAAGCATAAAGTTTTCTGACCATATGTCACAGTGTATGAAATAACATATAGACACTTTAAAAAGTAACTAAAACCATAAACTGTCACATCATAGACAGGAAGTTTTTCTCTTTTGTGTGTATTTAAAAATTTAAAATCAATTGGTGTTAACTGTTTTGCTTGAAACTTCACTAAAACCTCTAAAATATAGACACCTGAACTGTGTACGCTTTCATATATGCTTTATACTTAATGCTTGAATCTTTCCAGAAGTTGTACTTGGAACTATTTTGGAATGCTTCGACAAATACTTCTCATTTCCAGTTAGCAACTTCAGAGGATGGTATGATATAAAGAGACAGGGCACATTGGTCTTAAGACAGAGGGCTATAATGGAACAAACAGTAGAATTTTTCATTCCAGAAGAGTGTGAAGAAAAACAAGAGGTGCAGCTCTGCAATCCTGATGTGCACATTTGACAGAGTAAAAAAACAGTAAGTATGAATACAGGAGAATCAAAAAAACAGTGCAATGCAAAGAGCTCATGTGCCACAGTTTCTCCCACTGTAAGAACAACTAAAGGCCAAAAACTAACAATACTGGTGAAGCAAGCCCAGCAGCTGCTGAATGGAGAAACGTTATGGAAGCTGCAGATATGTAATTAAGCACTTTTTGAAGCATCTGGCCAGTTATAGTGGTCAGTATCAGATTTGCTTTGCAATTTCCAAACATGGATGTTGTCTGGTGTTGGTAACCACAGATGCCTGTTCTACCAGAAACTTTGTTCTCTTTGTGCTACATAAAAACATGACATTACATATTTTTCTTGGTTAACACTGCAAACTACATTTGATATGTAAAAAAGAGTGCCATAGAGTATTCCTTTAAATTATCCTTACAGCTTCAGAGTCTTGTGTTCCCTAGCCATTGCCTGCATGAACTTTGCATGGTCTCTCTATATTTGCATGTCTTTTCCACCAGGTGCTCCAAAATTCTAAAGTTTGTAGGTGTTAAATCAATTGACACCACTAAATTGCTCCCATGTGAGTTTGGGATTATGCATGGGGGTGCTGGGAGATGGACATGTGTCTAATTCCAGGGTTAGTTGTAAACTTCAACCAGTGCAACCTGGATAGACACCTCTTCTTGACATAATGAACTGGATATGAGGTTTAAAAAATGTATGGATAGATGGATAGATAATACATGGCAAATAAAAAAAAAAACATTTTACTTGTTCCCCTTCTCTTTTTTATTATATTCAAGACTGTTGGGTACCACATGTATTATTATAATGTGATAATTTTCAGTCATTTTCTAAACCACTTTGTCCTGAATGGGGTGTGTGTGTGTTTTGGGGGATTCTGGAGCCTATCCCAGCTAGCATAGGGCCCAAGGCAAGAACAAACCCTGGACAGGGAACCAGTTCATTGTAGGGCAAAAAAACACACACACACCAACCACACACCCATCCATCCATTTTCTAACCCGCTGAATCCGAATACAGGGTCACGGGGGTCTGCTGAAGCCAATCCCAGCCAACACAGGGCACAAGGCAGGAACCAATCCAGGGCAGGGTGCCAACCCACCGCAGGACACACACAAACACACCCACACACCAAGCACACACTAGGGCCAATTTAGTATGGCCAATCTACCTGACTTTCATTTCTTTGCATAGTGGGGTGAAACCAGAGCACCCAGAGGAAACTTAGCCAGACATGGGGAAAACATGCAAACTCCACACAAGAAGGACCCTGGATATGACCCTCTGGTCTGAGGCAACAGCTCTAACACTGCACCACTGTGCCGCCTTAATATAATGTATTATATAAAATATCTTATAAACTGATATTTTGGGGTCCATTAGAATAAGCATGTAGCATGTCGAAATCTCATTAGACTGTGAACATATACCTTTCTTGCATGTAGTTCTACTTGGAGACCCCACAAGATGGCAGAACATTTATTAAAGTGTACTTGGCAGATTCATTGGCTAAAAAGCAGAATAAATTCCATATTTGCCAAAATAATTTAGAGGTTTCACAAATTTTGGCTGGAGTAATTTGAAAAGATATCAAAAATTAGAAAACAGAATCTACTGTGTTCTGACAGGTGTGACCATGAAAATCACAGGGGCTTAGGAAGAACGAGGCTCTTAGGCTTGAATCAGTGTGCAGACCCCACCTATCTGTATTGAAGGAAACAAAGAAAAACAAGCATGTAGTGCCAAGGTTAGGGGCAATGATACTTGAATAACCCATGTATAAGAATGGTAAACCCTTAATGAGCAGAGTAAGAGCAGGTAATAAGAGCATGGACAGGCACAAAATGACACAGACAGCATCTGAGACTAAGAACAATATATACATTATTTAAATCTGTTTATCAGAGCAGGATCACAGGAAACCTGGAGCCTACACTAGCAGGTTTGGATGCAAGGCAGGAAAAATCCCTGGCATGCAATATGTATGATATGGCTGATGTTAAAATCAAAAAAGAATATGATGATTTCAACTATCTATTTTGAGAGAGAGAGAAACATGGAAAAAATGGGGACAGATATTTTAAAACATAATTCTGCTACTGGATTATTCTCACAATCTCAGGTATTTTGAGCTGTGAATATTAACTAAGAATGATAAATTAAAAAATATAGCATAAATACAAGAACACATTAGTATGTTTAACTTTTCATCACTTGGAAGACTTTCTTCGCCTACCTACCTGTAGTTCATTAGAACCATTGCCAACTCAGGAATTTTACAAGGTTTGTATCGCTTCTTTGTTAAATGACGTTTTTAAAGCAAAAGTGATTTGTCAGTAACAAGATCTTGTATGATGACCTTGTCAGTCTCTCGATCAGTGCCGTTTTATTTTCAAAAATCAGGAGTGGTCTCTCCTAGACTTTCTCATGTATTCAGATATGGGGATGGATATTTGAGGAGTAAACCTCAAGACAATTATTATATTTTTATATTATGTACATTAAAGAACTATCAACAACAACTCAAATTAATAATATATTAAACAATTATTATAAAAGTAAAGTTGAATGAATAAAAAAAAAAATCAAGTATGTGTTCAGGTAAAGTACCACTTCCGGTTAATGAATCTGGCCCAAAAGTTAATACAGATCTATAATTGTTGTGTAACAACCACATGCCAAATTTCATCCATCTATCTAGTTGCGTTTTTGAGTTATCGTGTTTACACACACACATATTTAATTCCAAAAAACTGTATTTTCGGACTCAGGGAGGTCTAAAACGTCAAGATTCATCAAAATCTCGAGGACGAATTTTCTTTATGATTACTATACTTTCTCTATACTTTATGTGTGAAGTGGCAGGTGAATTGCTGACACCTGAGAAATGAACTGAAATGTTACTCACTCGTGATTTTTCTGTCCATACAGTAAAGCTTTTGTTGACCTGCACATTCCAATTTCAGGCATCTGAATTACATTTTGATATACAACAAGTGCAAAGAAAGGCGGCACGTAAATAGCTTTCTGTTCCACACGCCTTACATGCGTATTCAGCTTACTCTGTCACTGCAAATGCTGTGTGAACAACCACCCTCCGTCACTAGCGGGCGTTCAATGGATTAATATGTGCGGGCAGCTCATGGTGGATGACGTCCAGTTTTAGAGTTAAAAGTTATAAGGGCTAAAAACTAACAGCAAGAATACTCATTCAAAAACAAAAACTACAATTATTTTAGCAAATTACTATTTTATTTCAGTTAGTCTTTCCAGCTACTATAACAGTTTCATTTAGTTTTTCATTTCGGTTAATTATTTTATTTTATTTTAGTTTATGAAAATGTTTTTTTAATAATAGTTTCAGTTTTGATTTTAGTTTTTGTTAACTATAATAACCTTGCTTTCAATCTGTTTTTCAACAGGCCTGATGATGCTGACTTCAACTAAAGCTGCAAAGCTTCATTTCTGTCAATGGCCTCTGATATGGTAGTGCCCTGAATGAGAATAGTCTCACCTCACATAAATATTATTACCGTATATAGATAGTGTTGTGAAGTGATCTTGCAGCAATGCAGCAGCTTCATAGGTCTCTTCTGTTTAGACCACCAGAGTTAGTCAGCATACCCCAAAGGTTACTACGCTTACCAATAGTTTTTGTCTAAAGCATTGAAACAGTCACAAGGTGAATGTGAATCTGTATTTGAACTCTGATTTCTTTTTGTCACACAGTCAAGTCAGCAGCATGCTACTCTGCATGAGAGCAAAATAAATCTGCTTTCTTCCAACAGATTAATGTGCAGGTCAGGCCACAAATTGCGTTCTTCACCCGGCTGAGAGAATTTGTCTGCTAATGTGGTAATGGACCCCAGCTGCACCCCATGCCCCTCCTTCAGATCCTCATCGTCTCTATCTTCCTGTCGTGATTTTCTTCAGGACCAGCCAGCTGCACAGGCTGTAACCTAACCCTAGACAAACAGACCAGAGGACTGTTACATCTTTAAGCACTTAGCTCCCTGCACTGCAGGCTTCAACTCCAGGCAATCGACTTCCCCTCGGCCTTGATCTTTCATTAAAACCCATAATTCGTTAAGTGAGAAGCCTGGCTCTTAATTTAACCTCCTCTGAAGACACATGCCCTCCTCATGTTCGGGGTTCATGCTGAACTACATTATTTACAACCCTCAAATTCTCAAGTCACCAAGGTTTTGGAAATGTAGAAGTCAAACGTATCCAATAATTCATGAAGTGAACCGAAACTCTGACTTTACAAACAGTGCAAAGCCTAACAAAGACTGAATTCTAGTTTTTTTGCCAAAAATACCAAAAGCATGGCTTACTCTTTTTATTGATGTTTATATGGATTATTTGCCTTTTATCATTCTTTTATGCTAAAATTTCAAATAATTTATAACACCTCTTCACAAAAACAGATACACAATTTCTTGATTTGATCCTTGGAGGATGTACTTCATCCAATATGCCTTATTATAGTGACATTACTTATTGCAGGACAAGTTAAAATATTACACTTGGTCTTAAAAAGCTGCAACTATGCAACTGTAAGTTACCTTGAAGAAAGGTATAAACCAAAATATAATTTATATCTTTGTTTATTTTAGAGTGCAGTTCAAGTCCCAGGCACTCCTGTGTATTCTCCCCATGACTACATCCAGGTACTCTGGTTTCCACCTGTACTCCAAAGAAATGAAGGTTAGGTGGACTGCCAATGCTAAATTGTCCCTTGTTTGTGTATGTGCCTGTGATGAGCTGGCACCCTGTCTAGAGACTTTTTCTACTTTGCACCCACTGCACAAAAATAACCTACTCCATTACTCTGAAACACGCTTAATGTAGTCTGTGGCAGACTGTACTTGCAGTGACCCCTGTAAATCTTGTTATGTAAATACACCCACTACAGCTCAAATTCACCCTCAAGTCATATGCACACAAGCTGAGGGAGAGGTTTACTGACTTTGATGGTGCGGCAGCCTTTAAGGATTCCTGTTTTCTTTTCCCTAGATTGAAGAAACATTTTTCAGGTGAACTATGACATCGCTTTCACCCTGTCTGTCCAACACGTATATATACCAACATTCCATGAGATGTCAGAGACATTTTGGACCCTCATATTGAAGAGGACAGACCTCTATATGTGACAGAGAAACCATTATTTAGAGAACTATGGTCCGATGCCTTGTTTTTTCTTTTTTTCTTTTTGATTTCTTCCCCAAATTAAACAGGGCTTCTGCTTTGACACCCCAACACCCTGACACTCTCTGGTACTTCTCCAGATACAATTCTTACTCTTCCAACACTTTTAAAGGTAGTATGTTCAATTAATCTGATTATACCAAATGACACAGTAAATGGCCACAAAAAATCAAACAGGCTCTAGCGGGAATCACTTTCTGTCAGTGTAACCCCAAGGTAAAGTGTAGAGCTGTGATGCCATTGCAATACCAACCCTGAGCCACTTGCATGTTATAACCTTATCTTTCACACCACTCACTTAAAGGTCCATTCCACAAGATGAGAAAGAAACCAATAGTGGCACAGTGCTGTGCTGATCTCCTGACAATATCTGTCAGACTACTGTTCTGTTTCTTTCAACATTCTATTTATTTTATAAATGAATCAAAGATCATTGTTTGATTAATTGAAAAAGAAGCAAGCCTCTGTTCACAGTCAAAGTAACAAAATATTTTTTTTGACTCCCTGTATGGTCTCTGTCATTGTGCATTCATCTGTGTGGGTTTCCCTGGATACTCTTTACTTTTCACACATCTATAGACATGTATATGATTGGTTTCTCAAATGTCTCTGGTATGAGCATATTCACATGAATGCGTGTGAATGTTATCTTTGATGGACTAGAGCCCTTTCAAGGGGATTTTACCTACGACTTCTGGTAGATGATACTGCTCATTGTCAACCTGTATTGGGAAAAACTGGCTTTAAAAAATAAGACAAATATATAATAAATGGAAGGTACATTAAAACAGGAGAACTTAACAGAATCAATGGTCCTTATTGGTGTTTGTCAAATGTCATCTATTTATGTCTGGGAGATATGTTCAGACAAGACTGCTCTTTTCCTTGTACTGTACAAGGTGCTCGGGTTTAAAGATAAAGGCTTTTTTTAATACCCCTCCATTTTCTGTAAAGTTAGATGTGGCATTTTTAAGAATTGCTTTGTCATCTGTGTATGTGTTTTAAAGTATCAGTTTCAAGAATATGACTGTAGAAGCATTCCAAATGGGAAGAAATCTTGCCAATCATTTCTTAGGCTGAAAGACAATGGTGAACATGCCGTAGATACTGCAGATGGTGTACCTCCTCTGTGTTTATTACTTGATAAATGACAAGAGACAAAATCAATAAAGGTGCTGCTACTGCTCAATCAGTCGACTTTTATTGTTATTATAAATCACCTTTCGGAATGCTCAGGATCATGGAGCTGTTTGTTTAATACAGTGAAATACAATGTGGCACACTTTATATCTCACATGTAACTGAAGATGTAGAAGGCCTCACTGGGGCAGATTGATAGATGTGAGTGAAAACCTTCATGCTGCTCAAGTCAAGACCAGGCTTAGGTTCTGCCTGTGCTGGCGAGCCATACTCTGAGACATTAATGAACAGGTGTCTGCATTACTTTTAATTTTTATCCACCAGCCTGTTTTCTGTGACTTTAATTAGCATCGTCTCAAAGTAATTAAGATCTTGTGTCAATGAGAAACAAGTCCGTGGTAACCTACAGCTGGGTGATATACATACACATACTTGTTTATGTGGGGAGATCAGGATAAAAGTAAGCGATTATGTGACTTGAATAAATGCTGAAGGTATGCGATCCTGCACACCTCTGTCTGTGTTTTATCAACCTCCCCCCCACCCTTGTCCCTCCCCCAACAGCCACCTTTAAATCTGCCAGGCAGATTCTGACACTCCATCATCGTGTCACTTTGTGCTCACCCTGAGGCCAATGCGTAATCGCACGTCAAAAAGACATTATGCTCGCAAGAGTGCGGAGCTAATGGGCATAATCCATGGGCGGCAACGGTGCTAGCCTGCCCAGTCTAGACTGGACCGGGTCTGAGCTGTACCTAGCACACAGGGCTGTCACACCTTAAGCAGTGTGTTGTTTAAAACATTTGGATTAATGTGAGTAAAAACAAAGGAAGAAACTGATAAAAACAACCCACAGGGATGAAAATGTAGTCTTTTAAACATTTACATATGTAGAGATGTGCAATCTGCTCCATCTTTTCATTGACTAGCAAATTACATGCTTAAAAATAAAGTCTTATTAAAACATAACGTTTTTGATTTGATGTTATTTTAGACAATCTCAGTTAATAAGATGGATGAACTTGCTGGGCTGAATGGCTTGTTCTCCTTCCAGTTGTTCTAATATTCTAATGTTTTATTCTCTATCCTACTTAATTTAAGGCAGGCCCACAAAGGGTAAAGGCCTGTCACTTGAGCATTGGGCACATTCAAACTCCACTCAGACAATGACAGGGAGTTGGATTGGAACCCACAAAGCACCACCACGTTACAGACTGCTTCAGCAGTAGTCTCAAAAGTTACATTTCTCTTCCTATCATAAACTGTAGCAGTACCTTGAAATGGAAAAGGTAAATTTCTGGTTAGCTTTCCTAAAATCAACCAGCTGAACAACGACCCCTACTGGTCAGATACTCTTTGGTGTGAAATGGCAGCCTGGCAAGTGAGCTACTGCTTTAAAGACTACTGGCAGGGTAACTGTTTAGCCTTTGATTAATTTGTCAAGACAAAGCACAGCACAATTCTGAAGCATAATAAAGCTTGCCACTAACAGACTTTGTGAAGCACAGAATCATCATGACTGCCAAACCGCTTGTCTTTATTTTATTTCTAAAGGTACACTGAGCAACTGTTGTCATAAACAGCTATGCAGTAACCTGTTTCTTTAAAAAGGGTAAAGAAAAATATTGAAATATCAAAACACTGTTAGATGTAAGATTTTAATTTCCTTATACATTTTAACAACTTTAATATGCACATCAGCTCATCCTCTACATGGTCCTCCCAACTCTTAGCTTCCCCTCCCAAGTGAGATAACTGGCCTAGGTATGCTTGGGCAGCATTTGCATCACTGAGTAAAGTTACAATATGCACCTAACTACCCACCGGTCAACATTCCTACTCTGCTCTGGCCTACATATTGCATGTTTTTCTGCTTATTTGTAAAATAATATGAATATCCAAATGTGCATCATTAGGTTGATGTAGTGCCTCCATGAAATCTCTCTCACAAAACCTTTATTAATACGTTTAATCTTACCATTCTTAAAGTACTTCTCCATGCAGAGATGGTTGGTGATGCTGTAGAAAGAGTGAGCAGCTTTAAATTTCTTGGAGTGACCATTACTGTTGAACTGGACACGACACATTTAATCTCTTGTCAAAAAGGTTCACCAGCACCTAGCCATCCTGAAATATCTGAGGGCAGCTCACATTTCCCCATCTCTTCTCATGAATTTCTACAGGTGCATAGTGGAGTCCAGCCTCACAGGCTGCATTGCATCCTGGCATAGCATTTGCTCAGGTCAAAAGGACAAACCACTGCAGAGGGTGGTGAAGCCTGCATATAACTTTACCAGTAATGAAATACCCTCTTATTTGAACATATACAAAAGTCACTGATGGATAAAGTAAATGAGGATTATTAAAGACTTAAGAATCTTCTGCAGTTACTTTCTTCACTCCACATTCTGGCAAACAGTACATGACCACTGACATTCACACCAGCAGATTTAGGGGCAGTTTCTACCTACAAGTTAAAGTTTGCTGAGCAGTCATAAGAACAAATATTGTCACATAACAAACAGGGAAATTGTATCTATACCGTAGATATTGTCACATACAGGTGCATAGGAGCACCTCCAGGGCTCTAACGAGGTAAGAATGACTCCCACCCAGGTAAAAAGTAATGCAGTCATTAACTCTTTCTCCCCTTTAACCCACAAAACTGAGGAGCAGGCACGAGAAAACATCTGATGCAGCCCTGTTGTCCCACCCTATTGGCAGTCAATTTTGAACTCATGTCTAAAGTGGACAGATGCACCTCAACTGAGAATGCATTCGTTTGACCATCATTTCTTTCTTAAATTAAATTTTAGACCTTTTTCTTTTTTTGCCTTGGTTATTAAACCGGTATCAGGATGGTTCCCCAACACTTTACTGTTTCCCCCCTACTCTATCCTGCTATATACATATATATTTAGTTTAAATATAATTATTAGTGCAAATACAGTTTTCAAGTAATAATACTTGAAAATATCTTTTGCACATATTTGTATACATATATGTATATGTGTGTAGTGTGGAATTTGGCCCGGACACAGACAGATGGACAACGGTTTGTCACCCAGCACACACATATTTATTATGTACAATATTTACAATGTTTTAAGTCCGTGCACAAACCCAGTGCCTCCAGCACCGATCCCCCAAAGTCCAGGCCTCTCTTCCCAGTGCCTTCCTTCAGGCTGCCTCCACTCCTCTCTCTCTTGACTCCAGTCCACTTCCACCCGACTCTTCACTCAGAATGAAGGGAGGCAGCCCCATCTATACCAGCCCGATGGGCTCCAGCTGTTCCCCGGCACTCCTCCGCGGACACTCCCCTGTGTGGCGGAAGTGCCGGCTGTGCACCCGGAAGCCCCCCAGGTGTCCCCAGTCTTCTTCCCCCCAGCACTTCCTGGTGTGGCGGAAGTGCTGAGGTCCAGGGCTCCTCGGGCACCGCGGCGCCCCCTTGCGGTGACCACGGGCCCCTACAGGGTTGAGCTTCCAAGCTCTGCACCCGTGGCCCCCAGTGCAATCAGGGCAGTCGCCCCCTGGTGGTACCACCCCCAGCCGTCCGCCACAGTAGATATATATATATATATATATATATAGATATATATACATACTGTATATACATATACTGTAGGATGCTATGTACGCCCTTTTTATTTTTTTGTATTGTATTTTTGTCAGCTGTTTTGAGAAGACATGCAAAGAAGAACCTCACTCAACTAAGCACACATGCTAATAAACTAACCTTAAGAATCTAATCAGTACAGGAAATTGTGCTGACTAAAGTCGATGCCAACTGCAATTGTTGATCTTGTCACGAGACCATGTCATTTTAAACTACTGAAAGACCCTGGGCATGTCTAATTTAGAGACTGTGTGCTGATCTTTTAGCACAGTCGTGTTTGCTCCTTTTTCTGGCAGCCAATAACGTGCTGCCTGACAGAGCAAACGGCGTACAAAGGGTTAACAACTATGCCAAATTCAGCTACAATCTCAGCCCTTTTCTATGTTTTCCATTCTGTTGTGGTACATAAAACATGAGACATAAGACAGACAAGCTTCCCTACTGTTTGTGATGTGCAAAACACCCGCGTTCCCTATTCCTCATTGCTCTCTTATATGCATTATTCTTTTGGGTAAGTACTTAATTCGTCTTACTTGATTTTATTGGAGTAAGCTACAGATTAGTTGGAGTGAGACTGCTTTACGGGAGTGCTCCATCGACTGCCTCTGACTCACTAAGATTATGCAGATTAGTGATATGACTCAAAATTGACAGAGAATCGCTAGGTGTAGTCAGAAGAGGTGGACAGTAGGAAAACAAATGAAAGTCACTGACCTAAATTAGGCAAATCTGGGTCATTACACATCAGTAAAGTGCACGGCAAAAGGAAGTAACGAAGTGAGGAAACAGAGAACCACCAGTAACAAAAAGATCATTTGGGAAGCACAAACATCAAGCTTTGAGGGTTGACGGAGGTCTGCATTACATGATCAGCCTACCAGTGGATTAGACACAGGTGACTGCATTTGTCGTCCCACCATTAAGGTACATGAAATAAAGCCAATCACGTCATAGGCATAAACAGAGTCACAGTGTAACACTTCTACCTTAAACACTACAAGCAAAACATTTACATCATTTTCTACCATCTTCCACTTTATGGGTAGTGTGAATTTTTTGAGGGCTGAAGACATGTCAGAGGTGCAGTAAGAGATGGAAGCAGTTTCACAGATAGAAACGTCTGAGATCATCATCTGCTGCCCACACAAACTTGTGTGTATATTGTACCGTATATACACACACACATATTGCATGTTATGTTTACTACAGAAAAAATATGAAAAGTGTGTAAGAGCATTGCCTTCATCTGGCTTCCCTGAGTTGTTGCAGTCCACCAGTCATCAATTATCAATCATCTAATGCAACTAAATATGAAAGAAACAAAAAGAAAAAAATAAAGTCGAAGTTACTTAGGGATAAAGGATCATTATTTGGCAGGCAGATTTAGCCAAGGTAGCTTACAGCGTCAGAACAAGTTGCTGAAGAAACAGGTTAAGTAACTTACTCAGGGTCACACTGTGACATGACTGAGGTGGGAATGGAACAAGCAGCTTTGGCGTTTAAAGCACAATATCTCTGCAACTACTGTACATCCCACTGCCTCTGCAAATGACAGCCTTTAGCTGCCACATGTTATGCTTGAGATACAATAAAACGGCCTATGCTAAATGCCACTTTTTAGGAAATGAAGTTCAGAAGATGAAAGGTTCAAACCTCATAAACAGCTGGGCTGAATAGATGAGTTTAAATTGTGTTACTTATTAAGCTAAATCTCAGTAAAGTAAGCATGTACATTTCAGACTAGAGAAACCCTCCTGTTCAGTGAAATACAAAGTTTTCTGATTTTCACTTAATTGAGTTCTAGAACATTGCGTTGTTATTTTATAAACAAGTAAGGAAAAAAAGTAATTTTACTATCCAGGTTTTCTGGTTTTCCTTTTTATATCCAACTGAATAAAAAAAGAGATGATAAAGATGTGCATTGCTTATTTATATAATGATTGCTGCCTTTTAGAAAGTGAAAACAAACAACTGATTAGATCTGACAGACTGGAGCCAGAAGGGTCTTGTGCTTATTGACAAGTCAGCTGCTGTACAATGCAACCAGCTGCTTTGTGGTTTCGCTGTTTTTAGTACATTAAGCAATGAATTTAACCAAATTTGCAGAGTCACGACTGTGATTCTGGTTAAGGACACGGGGCTGCTTTTTCCATACAATTCAGCACAGAGCTTGGAAATACGGATTGATGTAGGCTACACGCACCAATGACACCAGAGGAGGAGAGACCAGACAGAAGACAAGGATGAACAATATGAAACTACAGTGCACTGAATAGTGGAAAGAGGCAAGGAGCTAGCAAGGATGATTTTAATCAGGACTTACTCATTTCATTTTTTCATCTTCTTAGTTCCATTTGAAACATTCGTTAAAAACCACAAACATGTAATCTTTTAAGAGAGTTACGAGCAAGAATGGCATTGCCTGCAAAAAAAAAGGAAAACAGCTGAAGACAGAAAAAAATTTCAAAGGATGAGAATTTAAAATAATTTCACCAAAATTTTTTGTGTATTAAAATTATGCACAGTTTTGTTTTGTTTTGGTGGAGTATGAATTAAAATACCTCCTGTTTTTAACACTTAGAATTGTTTTTTAACATTTTATTTGATCATTTGCAGTAATCAGCAGTTTAAATATTTTATGTCCATCAATCCTTTGAGTTCTTTTCATTATTTCAGTTCATGTTGTTAAATCATTGCTTTATTATTTAGTTTATTTAAATATTTATTGGCCTTTCTTTCTTTCTTTCTTGAAAAATGTTAGTGACCAATAATTAAGTATATACTCTCTTTTTTAAAAGTATTTTAACCTTTTTTTACAAAGGATATATTTTAATTCTTTTTCTTACACAATTCGACATCAGTGAGTTCAACTTTTTGTGGTTTAATTCTCTTTCTTAAGTTTTTTTTTTTTTATGAAAAATCCAAAAAGTTATTTCCAGGTTGATATTACTTTATATTGCCAGGAAGATGAGAGATGAGATATTCCTTTTCTTATTAAAAGTTGCTATATTAATATAAATTGATTTGCAGTATAATTATAAATTTATTATTTACTGAAAATCTTTGCATGGATGGATTGTTCCCACATTTTGTACAATTTTCCTGTAAGCCATTAAGGTCTCCACTTTGTCCCAGGTTTCTCAGACGCATTTCCTTTTGTCCTTTTGTTCACCTTTATGTCCATCAGTGTTTATAAATATGTTATTTATTAGCCAACTCTTTTACTTTATTTGTACATTGTTTTCTTTCTTTAAGGATTCTACCTGATTTTGTTTTCACAATGATCTTCTATGCATGAAGCACAGTTTACATTTCAGTGCTTTTGTACAAAACAAAGGTTTGCTTGTCCATTTTCTAACAAAGAAAGATCTAATTCTGTGAACATAATTAATAAACAATCCAAATTTCCCGTGAGAATATCAACAGTAACTGTTTGTTCCTTTCAAGATGATGTCCTTCTTAGTGGCTTTAGAATGTGATTTGCTACAGTACCCTCTATAAAAGGTGGTATATAAAAATAAAAAAATAAACTGATTGGTTAATTGATGGTTTGTTGTCCCTGGTAATGTTTCCAATAAAAATGTGTATACCCAGGGTTAAACAGTATAAACTTGCTTCTTTTCTCTATTAATGATTTAATTTCATCTATGTTAAACTGTACCTTTACTTTTTTTCTTTCATGGCTGTCTTCTTTTGAATTCTTTTCATTTATTAAAAAAATGTGCTAAAACCTCTTGCTCCTCTATAATCAGCTCAATGTAAGCTGTCTAACAGATAAACAGACCAATAGTTTAAATTCAACAGAGTTTGCAGCAGTCAAACTCCACATAAAAAGTAGCAGCTTTATTTTTTTTGTTTGTTGATAGATAATTATTTGTCGAAAACTAAAATGTCCTCCCTGTTTTTAAAGACTCCAACTCTTGTATTTTCACTTGGCTAACACTAACCAGACTGACATGTCTACCTATTAGAAGAATTTTTTTTAGGAAGGCAGCAATTGCTTTTACTTTGCTAGGATCACAACTGGGTAGGGTCAGCTGCCCTAGAGCTCAATCTCCAAATCGACCCCGATCAATCTCACTCAGGATTCACTTAACAGCACCAGAGGGTCCTGAACCCTGAGGTGATGGTCATCTTAGTTGAAAATGTCCCTTTGTCTCAGGGTGTGTGGGTGGGTGAAGATAGGCACCCTTTCCTGACTTGCACAAGAGCATTGACTGAGGAGAGTCAGCATCCTGCCGACAGCCTGACAGCCCGTTGTCCTCAAGTTCAGTTAGAGCACATTATTCACATGTCGATTACAGCAAATACAAAAGGCAAATTCTGTTTTAACTGCAAAATCTATACAGGCATTTACTCTTAAATCTAAAACAACACACATCAAAATGGGAGATGTGCTTGTCTTTATTTTATTTCACTTAATGCTCATTTAGAAATTATTTTTGCATTTATGCCTGACATACCAGCAGTTATTCAGTGACTTTGCGCTCTTTGTTTCAGTTTATTCAAAGACGGTAATCGAGGCGTCTTTATTTTGCTGTGTCAACCTTAAATGACAGTGTGCATTGAGCTATAAAAATTCATTCAGGAACATCTATCAGTATATTAATCTATCTATCTGTCCTTCTAATCACTGGGTTCTAGCTATCTGCTTATTTGGATCAACACTACATACCAAATTTTTTGCTTAAGGGATCTACCTGTCTAGCAAATTCATTTCAATATTTAGTGGTTATGGATGACTACAGAAATTAGTTTAATGTATCTACCTATTGGTTAAAGGAAACTGCAGGAGCCTGTCACTTTTAATTTAAGTCTGTTACCAGCAAATAAAGGGATTCATTTAGCTAGATAAGGGACACTGAATGTTAAAATACTCCTTTAAAGCACAGATATTCAGGCAGTACAATGTCACACCCTGTTTAACTCACATGTATTTAAAAGAATTAAAAGATTAAGAGATGAATCTTTTCCAAACTGTGGAATATAAAAATTAGCTTTCCATATAAAACTAAATGTGTCATGAATATAAAAGTTGTTTATTACAACGAATGCAGGCTATTTTTTTCTAGAAAACTCTCTCATTTTCCACCACTAAAGAAATGAACAGTGTGCATCAGGCCTCATTTTGTGTGGACTTCATAAAAGGTTTAAATCTCTGTCCATATGTGTATTCAGCTTTCCCATTTTTAAATATTTATACATCCACTGAGAATTTGCAGTAAATTGTGATGCAATATTAGGTGAATACGTTAAGAATTTCCTATTCTGTTCTTATTGTTTTTGGTTTGCACCAGCTCACTCGAGCCCCATGATTTAAACAAAGACAAGCACACTCTCTGGCCTGTCAAAGCCTCTGTCACATTACACAAGCATTGTCTGCCAATCACAAGGCTTTCATGTGTTTCCCACAAGCTGACAATCTGGTTTCCATAAGCTTGGAAAAAAGAGGTTATTCATTGAAGCCACGTCAACAAAATGCTCCTCAACTGAATTTTACCAAAAGGGAGAAATGGAAAATCAATTCCCCAATTAAGAAATTAAAGCTGAAGCAAATCTGAGCCCAGTAGTAGCACGCTTGTCCCTTTTGCAAATTAAATTTGTATTGCTGCGCCAATTCAATTTGCTGCTTCTTAGATTCATTTGGCAGCAGTGGCCTTGCATTTTCTTTGTTTTTCTGGTTAACACAATGTTGTCTCACATTATGTTACCTCTCACTCTCTCACTGCCTCAAACGGATTTAACAGATTGGAACAGATTTTTGTTGTCATTCTGCAGTTGTATATGACTCCAGCCTGCACATTCATCACAAAGGAAAATATCCTTTTGAAATATTTTTAAAGCAGACAGCTTACCAAATATGTTGCTTTCTAGTAAAAGACTCCAATACAGACGTTACACGTTTCAGTATTTTTTTTTTATTTCAGCTGTGGTGCTGTGATATTTGATATATGAAAAACATGCGTTTGTAAAAATATTATGTGAAGAGTAGCTTTGTCTTTGACATCTTATTTGTGGGGCATGTGCCTACCAAATACACAAGTCATTTGGAGTACAGAGACTTCAAAAGCTCTGTATTGCTAAGTGCAATAAAGCAGGCACTGTTAAAATTACTTCTGTCAATAAATAACATTTTTATATAGAAATTTCTATAAGTATACATTCTTAAAAAAGCATATTCAATACTTATACTGCAAAATGTTAGAAATGTATTACAGATAATTTTTGGATGAATTCTGTAATAAAAGTTATTTTTCATTTCATCTACTCTGTGCTTAGTATTTTTACTTTACATCATGCAGTTAAATTTTATTTTGTTTTTTCTGGCACTCTGACACAATTATGCATTCCTGCATTTAACATCATATGAACATACTGGCTAGTACACTGAATGACTTTTATTTGAACTAAACTTTTTTTGGATTGTTTGTATACACATTTTGTGTATCATATTAATTTGAATTTTTGAGGTTCACCGAGCAGCAGCATTCTTTTATCTAAAATACGTGTGCAAACCCAGCACATAGTTCATAGTTCTCTTAAATTCAAAAACAAATTAGAGATTATGTTTACTGGTATAACATTACATTTTATATTGATTAAGTATTTTAACACATTAAGAAATTATTATAAAGAAGCACAGCATAAAAAAACACTTTCTGACACTGTCACCCTTAAGATTCTGAAGGCTTTTTTCCTGATTGGAGTGTGCAGTGTCTGCCCAATTTCCATACATCTGTGAGACAAGCACACACACACATTGTTTAACCCCTTCAATTGTCTGATTATTTTTGTCAAAAATTACTATGAGATTCACCATGTTATTTAATGGAAAGAATTCCTGAAAAGAATTTTAAAATTTGGTGAAGTGTTGGTGACTGGTTTCTTGATACTTGAAGCTGGACTGTTAAAAATGCCTTTCTGTCTCCATTTCTGCCACAGATGCTGCCCTATTAGTCTTTGTTATAGCCTGTGGAGATGAGCAGGCTGTGGTCACGTATCTGGGATGTGTAGTCAATTTCAATGCTCCTAAAGTGCTCTCTTCACTTTATCTCTATCTATCTATCTATCTATCTATCTATCTATCTATCTATCTATCTATCTATCTATCTATCACTTTTTGTATTCAAAAAGCAGTTTTATGATCACCCTTTGGCTCTTCAAACTGCACCCAATTTTTACACGTTTAGGTGTCTTTAGAAAGTACACCTTTTTGTTAAATAATTTGGAACTGCTTAGTTCTTCCTTTACATAATAGCTGTTGACGTCCTTACAAAGAGTTTAGGATGCTGATTGGTGTCTTTATCTAGTTTAACGTATAATTATAATGTGGCAGAAGTACTATTCTTTCTTGTCACACTCAAACGCACACATATATATATGTAGAATATTTATATGAATAAGCATAGAAATGTACTCATTACATGCCTATATTCAGTATATGTACATAGAATACATACACAGAAACAGGCAGCATACAGTGTATCTGTTTCAATACGTTGACAGCACAGCTAATTTAAAAAAGCAAGTATGAAAATTCATACAGAGAAAATGTCATCCAACATGTTTAAAAAATACACAGCCTGTCTATCTACACTCAGCATCAGCACATAATGTGAGGAGTGCTTACTTTAACAAATATGTACAATATTTCTGCAATAAAATGGATAATATTTGCATACTATTTCACTATTTTATAATAATCAGTCTTCTCAACTGTTCTCTAAATTTACTACTTAATAAATCCTAAAATGAAAGGATTAAAAATAAAATTTCAAGCACTGAAACACAAAATTACTTTTTAAAGTGACTTTCTTTTACATTAGAAAAAAGCTAGGAAGGAAGATAAAAGGGAAATGTGCTGTAAATGTAAGTTCAATCCCAAAGTGTGATGATGTTGAGCCGTCTTCTGTAGCAACAGCTGCTATAAGTCTTATACCGTGTGCATGTCCTGGCCTTCCACACAATCCAAGAGTCATTTTGGCCCAGTTTTCCAGACAGATTTTCTTCAAGTCATACAGGCTGGTTGGGTGACATTTATGCACCTCAAATTTCAAACCGTCCCACAGATTCATAGTCAGCCTGGGCCATAACTGAGCCATGGTAGGACTTTCGCCTTCTTGTTCTTAAGCCACCCCAAGGCTAGTTTGTTCATGTGTTTGGGATCATTTTCTTTCTGAAAGAAGAGCTTTCACCCAAGCTTCAGCTTTTTAGGCGACTCAAACAGGTTGCTTTGCACTATTGCCTTGCATTCATTTTTACTTCTGTTTTAACCAGAAGCCTAGTACCAGCTGATGAAAATCATTCCCACAGCATAATGCTACAACCACCATACTTCACAGAGTTATTAAACTGCCACATTTGTGCCACACATAAAGCATCTCTTTGAATTGTGGTCAGAAATCTCTGCCTTGGTCTTGTCAGATCACAAAACATGTTCCCACATTACAACTGGTTTACTCTCATGCTTTTGGCAAACTCCAGACATACTTCAACATGTTCCTCCTATGTAGGCCAGTTCTGCAAAGCCCAGTCTTAGCTACTGAACTCTGCAGCATTTTCAAAATGGTTGTTGGCTTTTCTGCAGATTCTCTCACAAATCACGTTTTGTCTGTGTGAAGCTTTTTGATGGATGACCTTTTTTGCTTCCACTTCCGGATGACTGAACCAACAGTGCCCACTGGAACATATACACACTTGGCTATTGCTTTAAACCATCTTCCTAATGTGTTCATTTTTATTATTTTATCTGTAACATTTTAAAATGCTCTTTAGTCTTCATTTTTAAAGCCTTCATATTCATAATCTGAACAATGTTCCCTTTAACTGTGAAATTTATATCCAGAAAATGCAGCAGTTACATTAATGATTCACTGATGGCAATAAATTGCAAGGCTTTGTTAGGAAAATAATTTTCATATGTAAAATTAAGAGTTTCCAAAATACTGTTAAAAACTTTTGCAAATAGCTTATTTCTTTTTCTATTGCTAACATTCTTCTCAGAAGTAAACAAAATCACATAAACAAAAAAGATACATTTTCACTACTTAGAAATAGAAATGACTGAGAAAAACATCTTAGTTTAGTATTTGCTATTCAGTAAAATTAGAGAACTGGGTAGGAGGCCAAATACTTTTGAAAGGCACTACACATTAATAAATATCATTTACTGGGGGGAATAAAAGTTTTGTTGTTAAATCTAACTGTATGCATGTTTCTTTTTTTGAGACAGCAAGATAACAAAATTATGTGTACCATCGCTCCATAGAAAATCTTTCATGAGGGACGACCCGTAGTTCAAACAAAACTGCAATTACTGTACCCTTCACAATATTTAATTGCCTTTGCCTTCTGTTCTACTGCATTAGTATATTATTAAATACAAATGCAACTTCAGTTTGTTTTTGTTCTTGGTATCACAGTATCCATGGTGCATATAAGGTATATTACCTTGAGATGAGAATGAAATGCTAAATTTGCACATATTTGTTTAGTTTTCTTCAGTGGACAGTTTTACAAGCTGCGCAACTATAATGGATGACTGTTAATTTAAAGACGTTTAAGTGCAATTAGAATATGAAAATGTTAAAACACGCTTCCAGCACAGCTGCCTTTGATGTAGACGTGAGCACTGTGTGTACAACAATTAGTTTTCATGAAGCGCATATGTGTTACACCAGGGAAACACAGGTTTGCACACAAGGGGGATGGTCGCCGCGTTTCTGCCATCAGCTTCTGCTTCCCCAATTCCCATCTGATGAGACCAGAGCCATGACCCTGGCAGCATTCGACTGGCGCTCCGCATCACATCTGCCTTGTGCTTTGAACCTCAGTGCTGTGACACGCTAATTACTGGGATAAGGTCTCCTATGCCAGGCCATGACTGAGATGTGTCCCCAGCCCCCACTCAGTGGCCCAGGGTGTTGTACAAAGGGAGAGAAAAGCTGCTGCGATCTCACAATCGGGCCTCTTCTATGTCCTCAGCTATCATGTGAAAAGCGGAGTTATAACCAGACAGGGTCTTCACACATTCTAAGACACGGCTTGTAAAATATTTTGACTGATTGAATCAATGTAATTTTACTTATGTTGTGCCAATCTGTTATTCAATGAATGCACTTATAAAATGTGTGCATATATATTATACCCTGAAGTTTTTGTTCTTTTTCAATTAATTGAGGGATTGTGGTAAAGTACAATTTTAAGGGTGCATGTTTGTGCTTGAGGTGAATGCACAACTACTGTAAGCATTAAGTTTACACAATCTTTCCCTTTATTTATGTGAGCTTTTCATTAGTTTCCCCAATTTTACTTTCACATCTCAAAAGCACTTGTTTTAGGAAAAACTAGAGACTTAAAAACAGGATTTGTATGAGTGTATATGACTGTATGGATAAGCATGTCATGTAATGGAGTGATGCTCCAGACACAGCTGGTTTGGCCTTGAACCCTGGAGAGGCGTCATCTGTCATAGACCTGAATGTTGAATAAGCAGGTTCAGGACATGGAGAGATACATTTAGGCAGAAAATGAAGGTACTATGAACAACAACAACAACAACATTTATTTATATAGCACATTTTCATACAAACAGTAGCTCAAATTGCTTTACATAATAAAGAATAGAAAAATAAAAGACACAATAAGAAAAAAAAATAAGTCAACATTAATTAACATAGAATAAGAGTAAAGTCCAATGGCCAGGGGGGACAGAAAAAACAGAAAAAAATGAAGGAAAGCAGCATTGACTGAAATAAAATCAGAACCTCATTTACATCAGTACAGTAACACTCTCAGACTGCAAGAACTTGCCACTCTAGGCTGTCAAGAATTTGGGCAAAATGCCTCGAGTTTCATTTTACTCAGAATCTGTCATTTGGAATGCAGCTGGGCATTGTGCTCGCAGACAGCATGGAATCATGGAGGCTGAATGTTGGGAAGCTTGTCCTGCCCGCGGAGTTTGTTTTTTTTTGAGCTTCCCTCTTGACCTGGCTGATGGGGACTGTGAATTTATGCACGCTTAGTTGCAAACTTTCACTGTAATTTTCTTTTGATCACCAGAAGGCTGTCAGGGTTTTGAGCCGCCGCCGTTTGTTTCTCCTGGATTACAAGCTCCCTTTTCCTGTACAAAATAAACACATTTCGGAGAAAAGCGTTTGTCACTGTCACTAGCTTTGCTTACATGTTGTACTTATTTATACAAGGTTATCAAGCATCAATGATTTGCGCTAACCCTGAGTTCTAGAGAGGCTTTTCTCTCTGAATATTCTGAAATCATCCTCTCCTGAACTCAGCTGCAACCAACTTTTGCAGTCATCGTAGTCACATTAAGTGCAATAATGAAGCATGCTACTGAATATTCTACCAATTAATCTTTATTTTATATATAGTTCTTTGCCAGGATCACAAAGAAACACTGAAATTAATTTACATACAAATTTGTGGCACGTCAATTTTCGATATGACCATATTTCTGAGTGCCACAATAAAACAGTGTTACAGACGGATCCCTTGTTTATGGTACACTTCACTTTCAGAAAAGAAGGTACTGATGACAGCATGTGACATGTCAAAAAACACATTTTGGATGAAACTAACATTAATTAAATATGCACTTACTTATCTTTTTGAAGCCAAGGATCTCAACATTTTGAAAAGTTACAAGCAAATGATAAACACAAAAGCGCTTAAAAATATGTAAATGCTGAATGTAAGAGCAGCAAAGATAACAATTCCAAAAAATGAAAATATGTATTTTATATTGAGCCTTCAATTGTGAATAACATCACAAGGCTTTATACAAGTGGAAAGCTAAATTACAATAATTTCCTTATTTCCACAATGTGATTTACTCAGGATGACATAATGAGCCTGCAGTAGTGACAGAACATGCTGCATTATGACTGTCTAGTGCCCTTCCATACTAAACTCTACCCTGTAGCACTTTAAAGGTATGGCATGGTTGTGTCCTTTAATTTCTACAATTTGAGTACTGGCAGGTGATTTGATTCACTATTGATGATGCACTATTATAATAATATAGTGTGTTTCTATATTGACCACTATCCTTAAGTGTGCTATATATATATATATATATATATATATATATATATATATATATATATATATATATATATATATATATATATATATATATATATTTCTTTATTTGTATAATATGAGCACTGACCAGTTAAAAGTAGGTGACATAGTGAGTCAGCATTGGTGACTGACCCTGCAGTGTCACGATCTTTATAGCACCTTTCCACATTGAATACTATTCTATAGCATTTTACTGATATGGCAGCGTTTTTTCTTTTATTTCCACAACATAGATACCAGCAGGCTAAGTGATTTACTCTGGATGTATTCACAGGTTGCACATGATTTTGCATCGCACTTTTCCATTTTAAACACAATCATGAGGCACTGGACAGACACACTGCAGTATCGTCTAAACTTCCACAATCATCAACATTAGCTGTTTCTGTGACTTTCTTAGCCTGATCAACGTTGTGTTTTGCACTTGTTAATAAAGGCGCTATATAGTGCCCGACCCGGCACAGACTACGCAGAGGCATGTGTTCACACTCAAGAGTTTTTATTTTTTGCTCTTCGGCCATGGGCACACGTCTTCCCTGTGTCCCACCGGCCCAACACAGTCCCAAGCACAAAACCCACACCAAACCAACACTTTCCTGCTCCACCACTCCTCCCAGGCAACCTCGTCCTCTTCCTCTCGATTCTGGCCCTGATTGCTGGGAGGCAGGCCCTTTTATACCCCACCCGGAAGTGTTCCAGGTGCCTGACCAGCTGGTCTTAATTGCACCTCCGGGTGGGGCTGATAAACCGTCCAGTGTGGTGGCTGGTTCTCTGCAGCACCCCCTAGCGGCCACCCCATCTCCCAACCGGGCTGCTGTGGTGGACTCCATGTCCCATGGAGCCACGGGGGAGATTGAGGAGGGATCCACTGCCAGGGAGACTGCCCCCAAGCGCCCCGGGGAAGGTACTGCAATGTCCATGATGGCTCCCCCGGGACGTATGTAGCAGAGGCGTCCCGGCCGGGCATGGGACCCGGCTGTCCATCACACACTTTTGTTTTCTACAAAGAGATTAAACCACATTGTCTGACTTGTTCCATATATTTTAATGTACTTTACAAGGTGTCAAAGAGAGAAAGGTAAGAACAGGTATCTTTATTTTCTTTTATTAGATATGTATCTATTATGTTTTATTTTTTATTCCTTATGGTGAATTAAATGAGCTGTAAATGCCAACAAATACAATAAAAACAACTCTCAGTCACAGTTCAAAAAGATTTGATCACTAATTCTGCATCACCACGTACAGTTTAATCAATATCTGATATAGTGCCTTTTATAGAAATCACTGCCATTGATTAAGGAAGAATTAAAAAATATCTCAATGCAGCAGGAGAGAGTTAGTAGATAATAAATTAAAAGAAAAAAGTAAATATCACAGCTAAAACTTGACAACAAAAAGAATTATGACAAAAATAGCCTCAGTAAAGGCCAAAAGCATCCATTACAGGGCCAAGAGGTGTTGCCTGCCCTGGAAATGCTGACAAAATGGCAGGAACAAACCTTACAAGGGCTGCCAGTAATTCACAGGACCATTTGATACACACCTAAACATTCACTCATACTGGGCCAATCTAGAGTGGCCAAACAAACAAGGTATCAAAGGAAACTGGGATATTTGGAGAAATCCACATGAGCAGAAATCAAATTCAGGACATCAGAATTATAAAATGGCAAAAAGAAAACAGACGAAAACCACTGAAAAGTGATTGGACATTGTCTCTGCTTAAACATTTTGAAGGTGCTTTTCACATTCCATACACAAAGGAAGCTACTTCACTTTAAATACATAAATACATTTTCAAATCCAATTGACCAATTTTAAGGTCACAGGCACTCCTGGCATACACTAGAAGCAAGGCAGAAAATAACCATGGACAGTAAACTGGAAGGCCTACACACACACACCTACACGTGGCTAGTTTAGTGTCACCAATTAACTTAATTTTCATGTTTTTGTGATGTGGGAAAAAAAGTACATGGAGGAAACCTTTAAAAAACATGAGGAGAGCATGCAAAAAACATATGGACAACAATGAACCATGGGATGCTGGATCTTTCATACAGCAGCTCTAACCACTGCACAACCATTCGTGTTAGTCTGCTTAAACTTAGGGGCAGTGAGTTGGTGTGAAGGCTGAATGGTCACATCACTTAGACTACACTTTAGCTCCAGCTACAGTTGTTCCTACAAAGTCTGCATATTCTATTCACGTTCATGTAAATACTCTTCCACCTGCAGCTACCAGGTCAAATGGTAACCTGTAACCTACCTCTTCCAGGGTGGCGTATTGTCTTTGCTCATTGCTCCTGAGTTAAGCTAAAGCTCATCACAATACTAACTTGGACTAAAGAGCTAAAATATAGACAGACAGGTGGATACAGGAGAAGTTTTAGTTTCAATTTTATTTATTAGTTTCTGCCTCTATTGAGAATGGCTGCTTGATCAACATTCATTGCATTTTGCATTGGACTTTATTCTTGACAAACCTTAGATTTCATATAATGTTTACATTTTGTAGTGTGTTGGCCAATGGCTGTGTAAAGTGTGCAGAATTTGGATGTTCTCCTGGTACTCCAATTTCCTCTTTTATCCAGTGAAGTTTGTGTTAGGCTGATTATTAATGCTAGTGAGTGCAGATGTACAGTACATGTGTGTGTTCTGCAGTGTGCTAGCATCCTATTCAGGATTGGCTCCTACTTTTCTCTCATTTCCTATGGTAAAGGCTCTACATCCCACAACTCTGAAATTGACTGCGGGTACAGCAAATGTATGACATTCCATCTACTAAACACATCCATTTTACACCCACATAACTTAGTTTGGCATAGAAAAAAGAAAATGAATGTAATTATAAAATACCTGCATTCACCTATTTGCGTTGGAACAGAGCACCAAGTTCATTTGTAAATAAACTCACAAATTTATTAGGTAAAGAAGGAGAGGGAAGAGTTAGATCAGCATAATTTCTGGGTCAATCAGGGAGTGTTTGAGGTCATCTCCTCCAGGGGTTTTGGGTAGGACCTCTCTAAAACTCTTCTATCCATTCGTACATTTAATGAACTTGATATTCTGGCAAAAGGTACTGCACCAGGTAGGAACCAAACCTGGATGGGAATACTTATACATACCTGGCCAGTTAAGATCCTCCAAATAACCTTACTGGTAATACTTTGGATGCTTTTGAGGTGAGAAAACCAATGACTAGACGTCAAACTGAGGTTCCTCAAGAGGACAGACAGAACAAGAATCATCTTTCCATGAACATGTGCTGAATATAAAGTGAAGCTAAAAAATGAACTGATATATAATTCTAGCTACCAAACTAAAATAAAGAATCTGATAAATATTTGTCTGAGACTATTTATTTTAGCAAAAAAAAAATAGACAGCCTTATATGATACATTTATTCCCCACAAATCACCAAATATATAACACAACACTCTTTTAAACACTATTTTAAAACAGGGTCAGGATCACAAAGTGAGCCAAGAGTAGAATGTAAAACTTGCCAAAGTGACATTTGGTTTCAGGCTCAAAGTCCTAAACTGTAAAATTACTGTGCTTGTCAAAAAACCTTTGTATGCATTTGAAATACAAAACATAACTGAAATTCCAACCTGCGATTCCCTGGCTGAATGAACATTCCTTTAAACTTTAAGCAGTACCAGTCTAATGGGTAAGAACAGAAAAGTTGTACTTCCCATTAAAGTATAAAATAAACTTTGTTTTACAAAGGCCTTACTACAGTATATACCACAAGGAGCTTACTACCCTGAAAGATTTGATATTCTAAGAGATTTTTGTTTTGTACAATACATAAGGATGATGTTTATCACAAATAAAATTCAGAGTGTTCAACTAACTAGCCAGCCTTTAAATTTTGGTAAACAGCAATTAAGCGATAATGGAAAAGAAGACAGGCTTGAAAATGTACATATATTAATGAAAAATTACTATTTTATGCTTGTTATCTGAACAGTATTTTAAAAGATGTGTGATGCTGCACTTATTCTAACCTTTTATTTATGTTACTTCTTGTAAAAACACAAATCTAATATAACTATATTAAAAAAAATAAATAAAAAGAATAAATAGGTGGATAGAAAAATAGACCAATCCTAGGGTCTAAATGCAGTTAGCATGAACATTCCTAGGGCTACCTTTAACCAACACTCATATATATATATATAGATAATGTTTAATTCCCGTTGTCTCTAGCATGCTATATATCTAGGTGCTGGTTAGAGACAACAATAGGAAGCTGTTGCAACAAAAACATAAGACAACTGAGAGGAGATCATTTGGTCCATTGTGTTAATTTGATTAGCTGTCAGCTGAATTGCAACAAAATCTCATCTACATACTTTATTAAAAGTTGTCCAACTACATAACTTGTTAGTTTGTTTGAGATTCCCAGTACAGGATAGAGACAGCTATAAGAATATTCATATCTTAGATAACTGACACATTATTATGTGCATACATGCCTCCCACAGTAAGTTCCTATCTACACCTATTGCTGTTTCTCCCAGTGACCTCATATTAGGCTGAGTAAGTTAGAAAATATACAATGGGTCTGAGAAACACCTAAATACATAAATACCCCCTTTGGCTCTTCTGTTTCATGAGAGTAATTACAAATGTTGTAACATGACTATAGAGGCCAATACCTGAGCATCACTGCTTCTGACCTAGAGTTGTACAGACCTTCAGCTAAGGTGCAGGGAGTTATCAACATCAACTTCCTTGCTGGAAAAGTTGGTTAAAGAGGCTGGTAAGGGAAGTTTTAGGGTGCGACCCCCAAGCTGTTGTCTCTTTTTATTTCTTTGTAATTGGAGGATTCGATACCTCCTGTCTGCTGCTCCAGCTCAGCCAATTGCAGCCTTTTGCTTCTCTGCTTTCAAACGATGCCCCTGATAAGTGAATAGCAAAGATCCATCCAATCATTGTCTGAGCCATCAATCAGCGCTGACAGGCCGAGGAAACATAAAAGAGAAAGAAAGTGACTCCCATTAAAACCAGCCCCCCCTGTGCTTTGTTTTCCTTTCAGGAGACAAAAACAGACTGACAAGAATGGAGGCCTGGACATTAATCAAACCACTCTATGGAACAACCTCTTCCTCATGATAATAAATAAATTCCACTCCCCTCATTGGGCAGACTGCCTAATTTCTCCCTCTCTCTCTCTCTCTCTCTCTCTCTCAATCTCTCCTCTGCTCACTTTCATTCCCTTTCTTTCCCTGTTACTTTTTCTCTGCTTAGTTTTTTTTTTTTTCCAAGGGTCCTCATCTGCTGTTTTCTTCAATTCCCCCAGCCCCATGGCAAGCAGATGTTAGGCTGCAGAAAGAAGTCTAGGCCCAGGCTGAAGTGGCCCAGTAGGCCTCGGTTGCTGTGGCAACCTTCCTAGCCCCCCTGCTGTCAATGTGATGCCTGTCTTTCTCACTCATTGATTACCTTCATCTCCTCAACCCTCACCATACGGACCACATTGTAATCATACCTCTCTTGTGGTCCCTCAGGGTGGGGGTGGGCTGTCTACACACGAACACAAAGAATAAAAATCACAGCTCATCAAAAAATAGTGACAAGATAAAAAAGAAAATGTCTCTTAGTGTACATGATGAGGTATGTTGGTGTAAGCATTTGACACAGAAATAAGGTTTAAACCAAACCCTCTGTCAAACAGTAACAACAAAATTTCATTTCTGTAAATTTTTATACATTGATCACCAAGGCACAAATGACTTTGTAAGGTAAATAATAATAGACCATTCCTCAGCTTGTGTGTGTCAGTCTTCTGTTTGCACAGCCAGAGCAATCCAAAGCCAGCTTCAGGTGCCAACTGATTGTTGTACCCCTAATTGTTTTACAGTATATGATGTATCAAAAAGGAAATAAAAAGTATCACCTGAAAAGATAAACACAACTCTAAATATACAGTCCATCACAGTTTTTCTCTTTTTTCTTTTGATGGCATTAAGTTTCCTCTCTGCCGGGATCCGACACGTGCCGTATTTTTCAAAAGCGTGTCATCAAGATTCCATTATAAATAGGATATTAAATCTCAATGGGGATATTTAATCTCAATTTACTTCCCTGCCGATTTTAAGCAAGTTTCCAGCTTCCCCGCTGTTTGGTTGCAAAGCAACGTTAAGTGAGCCAGCAGGTCTGAACGAGTGCTTTATCAGTTAGCGTCCTCCACAGCTTCAATCCGGGAGTATCCGCCCCCGAGGGAATGCACGTTTCTCATGTTTCATCGCTTTCATTTCATTCTCATATAACCACTTTGATTAATTTTCATAGGAGGCCATAGCTCCAGGACCTACATGTACTATTCAAAAACTTTATCTCTGGGTCAGGGGACCCAGCCAACTATATGCTCCACCCAAAAATGCAGTGATCGGATGTGGCACTGGCCATGACCACACAGTTTTGCTCCTGAAACACTACTCACTCAGAGATTTGCACTCTAGCGTCACAGTTTTTCATGCTGCTACTTCTGCTGTTCTGCACTAGATATGTCTGTATTTTGCAAAGCACCATATCTTGGTTGCTTTTCCTACATTCACAAAGTGAGTTATTTATCTGAGTGAAAACAGATTAATAGTTGAGGCAAGAAAAATTCCGTCCCCCAACTGACAGTTAAGGGTAGGCAGACGATGTCTGCTTCTGAACATATTTTGCTAACCTGGCTACTCTGTGGGGAGGTGATCACAGATTTGTTTTTCCTCCATTTGTGTCTGACGGTTAACTGTTGCTGCATGAGATTGTTTTTTTAAGGTTTTTCTAAAGAGGTATGATGCAATCTGGGAAAAAACAGTGACACAGCATGTAGGGGGGGCTTCATCAAGGCAACATCATAAAAACACAACAATGGTTACAATGATAACAGACTACTTGTTCCACCAAGGTCATTTATGTGACAAGTACAAAAATGTTACTTTTAGCAATTTGGCTGGGTAACCAATTACATTTTGAACTTCCACAACCATCTGCATGAAGAGATGCCTTCTGGTTTCATTGCTGTCATCTAATTTGTGATGTGATTATCACTTTGAAAGTGAACTTCAACTTTTGTCGTGCCAATATGAAATTTACAGCAAACTCAGCTAGGATTATTTTATGACCACTGATCAACACTTGGCAACATAAAAGTGAAAATAAATTTCATTATTTACCTATATGATACAAACCATCCTTAGCCCGCTTTTAGGGTGACAGGGGACTGTACCCAATCCCAACAGTTGCTGTCAAAGGGAAGGAGCGAGCCTTGGACTGGGCACCGTTCTGGTGATTAGTAATCAACGTAACAAAAACTACACCATAAAGACAAATCTATGAAGAAACTGATATCAAGAGACCTTCATGATTTCACAGTTGTGATTTTAGTAAAGTAATGCTTAGGAGGTGCTGGGCATCCATTTGGCTGGGATCAACAGGTCCTTGTTTTCTTCAATCACTAAAGGCAGCACAGACACAATGCTTACTTTTTACCTAGAGTTTTTGTTTTCCTTCAGTTTGTTGCCATACTATGGTATTACATTAGCATTTATACGATAAACAGGGTAATGTTTTTAATACCTTAAAAGTTGTTCTATAAGCTTTAATAATTCATAGAGGTTTGTTATTATTTTTAAACAATTGAGTAACATAATTTACATGCATGCTTTTATCCTTTTATTTTTACTAATATAAAATGTATTGTCATTTTTATAAGGAGCTTTAAACTTCAATGTATGAAATTTAGCATGTTATTATTGTTATTGTGGGCAATGTTAACACCAATCCAAGTTAATGATACGGCCTCACAAGGGATATGATAAAATGTCCAAGATAACAGGAAATACACAAAACTCAGTTTATTTCACAAAGAAGAAATGAGAGAAATTTGTCAACTTGTGAACATGTATAGAACTGGGTGTTCTCAGAACACAAGAAAATCACAAAAGGCATTTGGCAAGTGTAAAGATAACAGAAACTGAAGAAACTGCATATGAAAAAACTGCTTCATTAAAACCATTTTTGAAAAACTCCAAAGCGATTCTTTTACAGCTTGTTAGAAGGATAGTGAATAACTTTGAACCCAAACAGAAACAGGAACTGTGGTCATATGACACCAAAGGTGTCCTTTTTGGCCTGAAAGTTAGCTGCTCTCTTTTTCTACTTCTTCTTTCATACTGTAGCTATTTCCATTTGTATATAGGGTCGCTATTTTTTTTTGACTGCACTTCTCCAATAATATGTGTAGCCTAAATTTCATATCGCACATTATACCGGAATCATCCACTTTCACACAAAGCATAGCTGAGGAAGCATCGTGATATAGGGATGCTTCTTGTGAAGACTTGAGAACATGGAAGGTAAAATCAATGTGGAAAATACAGCCAGCTGTTTAAGTAAAAACTGCTGTATGGTCAGCAAGAGACATGAAAGTTTGGAAAAGATAATACAGCAGATGCCATACTAAATTGCTTCGGTTTGGCTGAGGCTGAGGAGGGGAACTGCTGCACACTCTCTAGGGAGGATTCCGTCTTCATTGCTGTCGGGACAGAATTCATTACCCTAAACTGAATAGGTAGATTGAGAAAATGAAAGAATGGAAAAACGTGTGGCAGTTCCTGAGCTGTATACCACAAAAAGATCTGACTGAATCAGAGACCTGTTTTTCTAAGTATTATCAGGTAGCATTATGATCCATTTTATTTTTGTCCAAAAATGTTACATTTTTTTAGGTTTGCATGCATACAATGCATACATCTTTGTATGAAATGTTGTCTGGGAATATTTCTTTGCCAAAATATGGTATCAATTCATTTATGCCTTGGGGAGCTGGAGCCCATCCCTGCAGCAGGTGCACGATAGAAACAAATCTGGGGCCAAAGTATCAGTCTAATGTAAAAATCTTCAGATATAATTATTTAACATGACCATGACTAATCTAACTTAGGAGTGCACTTTAGCACAAATCTAAAATAATTAAAAGCTGACCCCATTAGAATGCAAATCATTTTAAGGACGCATTTCACAAACCTCTGACTCTGAGCTGCATGGTGAATTCAGCATGTTGTCATGTACTGATGGTTCAATGATACTTCATATCTGCACAGAGATATATAATATTATGTGCTTTAAGTGTGTGTAAACGGGAAGTAAACTAGATTTCAGTTTCTTCAGAAAATGTCAAGGAGGGCTATAAATGCAGAATGCAATCAAGGCTTACACATCACTCTTTTCACCACTAACTGCAGAATGACCATACCATCCATCCATTTTCTAAACACACATTTCCATTGTAAAATCTCAGTAGCATTTCATGAAGGTCTGGAAATAAATCTGGGTAGAATGCCAGTAGAACACACTCCTAAATACAGTCATACAAACTTATACTTTGCAAATGTATATTCCTGTCATAACAGTACAACAAACCAAATAAAACCAGGCATGTATTTCTCCAAATTTTCTAAGAAAGAGTAAAGAAATTGCTTGGTTTGGCTGTATTGTGTTCTGTAAATGGAAACCACAGTGATTCAGGAATTCCTCTCTGAGTCTGTGAGGAAGGCATTATTACCAATTAGCTTCAGCCTAAGTTAGACACATGTATAATTTGAATTTGTTTGAATCTTTATTTACTGTGAGCAATTTATAAACAATATAGCACTCCAAATTTCTTTTGTTTTAGTAATTATTCTCCTTGTATGCCTAATATACTATCAGGAGAAAGTAGGGCGAAATGACACCTTTTATTAGCTAACTAAATAGATTACAAATGCAAGCTTTCAAGGCAGCTAAGGCCCCTCCGTCAGGCAAGGTGTAAGGTGCAAGGTGTAAGTAAGCCTGATGAAGGGGCCTTAGCTGCCTTGAAAGCTTGCATTTGTAATCTATTTAGTTAGCTAATAAAAGGTGTCATTTCGCCCTACTTTCTCCTATTATCAGTCTATGGCTAACACAGTACAACACTCTACTTCTATTAATATACTGTCAGGTTTATTGGACCAATGAACTGCCAAAAGTGAGGCAGTGTCATGTGTCATTGTGTTTTGGAAACTTTCATCTATGCCAAAGTGTAACATATAGGTGAACAGCAAAAAAATCTGAAATGGAAAGAAAGCAGAAGTCAAAAGAATAATTATCATCAGAACAATCTTTACCTAATATCTATCACTTATGTGCACTTTAATCATCACTTAAATGTAATCAACGTATAAGTAACACCTTGTTTTGAGTTCTTGCTTGTAATGGAAAAACACCAGGAAGCAGACCAACAGCTTCGATCTATTTTCTGGTGTTAATATAAAAAAAGCACAAAAGATATTAATTAATGTGTCTTTAGGATGTTGAAAGAAAAAGAAGTACCTTAAAATACTCACACAAACATGAGATGAATCTAAAAATCCCAGGGATTGGGATCATACTTAGGTGGCTGTAGTTGTGAGATATCAATACTCATCTCTCTGGCTCTGTGTATCTCCAAATGACAATACCACCACTTGGAATTACTCGATAGAGCTTTAAGCAGAGCTGTTTGGGTGTTTGCCTGCTGTCTGTCAACTTTCAGCTACATCCTTAATTTCTTCTATCTGTATAGAGCTCTACAGTGTCTTGCAGCTTAAAAGTGAGACTTACAAGCAAGGATACCAATTAGAGGCCAAGGGTTGGACATCTACAAAGGAAAAAGACAAGTGCTTCATTACATGGATTGTCCTTTCACAGTGTTTTGAGTAAACGTCTTTCACAAATAATATGCCAATTGATTAGTAAGCTGAATAGTAAGCTGCAATGTAGACAACACAGCATTTCTCCTCCAGCTGTGAGGTAAGCAGCATGCTCCTCCAAGAAGAATTATTTTTAGCAGCCTAATTAAAGTCCTTGTGTGTGTATATATATATATATATATATATATATATATATATATATATAAATATATATATATATATATAGTACAGTACAGTATAAGTATAGAGTATAGTACAGTAATACAGTATATATATATATACACATATATATCAAAGGGTCACCTTCAGGGCTTGTCAGAGGTGAAATTGTCACTGTCAGTATTATCTCATTGTTTTACACTTATAGCTGCGAGGAAACACCAAATAATCTGACTCCTCACCTTCCCGTCCAAGGACTATACGACCAAGGTACTCCTGGGAGGTGATGATGCATTTGGGAAGGAGAAGACGGCTAGTAGAGTTCCTAAACTGACCACCCAACAGAGCAACTGTACCTTTGTTTAAAGAACTCTACATCTTACCTATTGCTTTTTGTTCTTGTTTGCACCATTGTGTGCCTGTTTATTTTGACCTGCTGACACCGATATTACACAGGACAACCTGGTTTGCACCCAGACATTTCTTTTTTGGACTTGTTTGTTTCCTCGGTCAACGACAATACATATTATATCAACACATTTTCACAACAGGTGTTACATGAGGCTGTCACTGGTATTCACTGTAAATAATGACTACACAGCCAAAATTATACTCAGTAAACCACATAGTCTTAAGTGAGCAGTCTTGCTTGTGTTGCTTATAAATAATTCATCAACAAATCTTGACATTGGACCTAATAATAATAATTTGTTATACAATAATAATAATAATTTTTTACATTTGCAAAGCACTTTTCTCACTACTCAAAGTGCTTATGTCTTTATTGAGTTCCATAATACCTTATAAAGAAAAGACGGATTGACCTAAAATGCACAGTATTTCTTGATCAAGACAAAGAAAAAAAAATCACAAGCTAATCACAGAAGATAAGGAATGAAAACAAGGGGAGAAACAGAAAACACTATCTATGAATTCTGATAAATGCCACAGAGAACACCACTGAGCAAAAGAATATAAAAACACAGTAATTCAAAGCATCAATAATAAACAAGGAAAAAAATGTTAAAAATGCCAAAATGTCAGTAAGCTGATATTTTTCTTTACTACCAGAAATTAAGCTTCACATATTTAATACACAGACAGGGCAATTCTTAAAATGACAGTATACTTTTCTTATTTGTTATTTAGTACTGTATGATAACAGAGAAAAACAGAAGTACCAGCATGCCTCCCACTTTAAAAACACCAGGATATAAACATGCCAGCAGACGACAGATTTATGTGTTCGGTATTTTGTATGACCTAAGTTTGGGGAGTTGTTCTCCATGAAGAGCTGTTGCCCCCCAGCTCTGGGAAAGCGACTGCACTTCTAAATGTGACATCTTGGTCAGTGTGCAGTCTGAATTGAGCACTGAGCTTCTTTATGAGTGGGTTTTCATGATGCAAACATGACGGAAAGAGGATCTGGGTACATTAATTACTTGGCAGGATCTCATAGAGGAACACATAAAAATTTAAGTAAATCTGTTTGATGGGATCAAGATCAGGCAAATTAGAAATAAGCCCTGTGAAATGAACAAGCAATAAATGTCAAAGCTGTTTTCCATTTCATTGTCACAGTTTGTAGAACGTGTATGTTTCCTTTTAGCTTCTGGCAAAATTCAGGCAGCCAAGAAGTTTTATACGATTTGAGAAAAAACAAGAGTAAATAAAGTGATTTAAGCTCCCCTACAGATGACTCAGAGTCATTCTTAATTACTAGAATTCATTGCTGGCATATATGGTAAGCATAGGCTGGATTTGTATTTGCACTACCAGTCTGAGTCAGGGAAGACTTATTGTTATGCAACAAGTTACCATGTTGAATTGATTGATTTAACTGCCTTACAATCAGAGCAAATGTAAAAGAGCTACAAACTTCCTTCTTTTACCTCAGCCTTGCATGTTTCCATGAGTAGTGCTGAATGCGAGGACGTCCTGCAGATTTGTTTCAGATTGAGCACATGTACATGAATTAATCCATTCAGCCATCCATTTTCTGAATGTTTTTTTTCCTATTATCAGGTTACAGGAAGGCAGAACTTATCATAGCATCATCAACAGGCCAGCCTGAAACAAAACCTGGACAAGTTTGCAATCCACTGTAGCAGACATTCATATATGTGCTTGTTCTCACACATACTGGACTAGTTTAAAATAGCATAATATACATGTCTGATATGGTGAGGTAATCCAAAGCACTCTAAGAAAACCCCAGAACCATGAGGAAAACATGCAAACTCCACACAGTGCCAGGTATTGAAGTCTGGTCCCAGGCCTATAAGGCAGCATCACTAACCACTGCACATACAAAAAGGCCTGTAAACAAGCAGATATAAAACATTTTAGTTACCATTTTCACAGATAATAACTTAATACACAGCATTGTTTTCTGTGTCTCAAATTCACAAATGTGAAAGTAGTTAATATGTGCCTCAGGAGAAATTCACTGAATATAAAGGATTGCAGACACTTGCGTGTATTGTCTTTTATATTTATGGATTACTTATTAACAGGGCATCCATGAAAACTCAATTCAAGTAGCCAATACTTTCAATAATCACATTTTATTTTTCATTTTTATAGGTATATTTTAAATGCTATATTCTTATACATCACAAATAGAAAGTATGGCTATAAAGAAAACGGTTAAGAGTTCCATCCAGAAGCTATCCATTAAAGTCAATTTGATACACTTGCCTTATTCACATTGCATACTAGCATTGATCAATTACCAGACAAGTCAAATGAAAAGTAAACTACAGTACAAGACTTTCACCATTTTAATAATATATTAATAATATGCTGTCTGGTTTAATGTAAGAAAGAAAAATTGATTTATTGGAGATCAGCAGCATGAACCTGGCCTTGTGCTCACAGATAGGAATGAGTTTCCCAGGAGTATGTAGTTTTGTTACTGATTTCATCTCACCTTTAAAAAGGAGTCTGACAATGTAATTGAGGTATGAAGTCAGATGAAATAAAGATTTACAAAAAGGAACTACCCCAGAATTCAGATTCAGGAAGAGGCAACAAAAGCTAGTAACACAATTCATGTACATAGTTGATCAGTATACCACTGTAGGCAGACTCTGGCTCAGATATACAAGGAGGTAATGGAGACTAGTCCTGTGATACATTTACAGATTGCTTAGAGCTTATTTCCACCTGCATCCAAAAGATGCATACAAAAACGTTAGCAGCTGAAAACATTTGATGTGTGACTGAGAATTTCCGGCAAAATATTTTTGTCCAGTTCAGAGTAAGTTCCTGCTTTTCCCCCATTGTAGCAGAAATAGCTTTTGCACTCCATGCATCTGCAATGGGACTGACATATTCAGAAGATTTAGTGATGGATGGATAGCTGGATTAATGAATGAATGTTTGCCGGTGCTAAAAAAAACGTGCATACAGTAAATTTAAAGCATGTGTTTGCCAGCATTTTTCTTTATTCATTAGCCATAGGGCAACACAGCAGCACAGATTTTAGAGATATAGCCCCATGGCTCCAGAGATGTGCTTTTTATTCCAAACCCAGCCACTACCTGTGTGGGGTCTGCAATTTTTTCAAATTTGTGTGTGTATTCTACAAATACTCTGTACATTTTGAATATGTCAGAGTTATACTAATTGCAATTCTAAATTGGTCTACTTTAGCAAAAGTGAGGGTACCTGCAGGTAAGTGTGTGCTGTAATGGACTGGCATCACATTCATGTCAAGAAAAAGCATGCTCAGTAAAATTAAGTAACTTAACAACCTATATAACTGTACATTAGAACAGCAACGTGCCCTTTGTACCATTGTGGCCATTCACAAAATAGGACACAATGGTAAAATAGTAAGTCTGTCTGTTTCGATTACACGGTGCATTTAGGAACCATTCTAGCCCTTACATGTATGTCAGTCTTTCTTTCTGTTTCTGGTTGCCTTCCCGCATCAGACATTCTGGCCCTCTTGTGGATGCAAGCTGACATTACACCTAGCCATGGACAGACATCAGACATTTTATATATACTGTATAGATACTAAGAGATAAGCATGACTAAAATTCAAGAACAAATAAATCAAAATCAACAAATAGAAATATATATTATATAACAATCAAAAACTTGCCTTATATATACCTTTGATTCATGGGCCTGACTTGCTTCATCACAAGGCCAGAAGGTTGGCTTATCCGAACAAGTAAAATGTGCACATCGTAAAAGCTACTATATAACACAATGTAGCGACAGACCCTCTAAAAACTGAAAACATATTGAAGATTGAGGACAACAAAAACTATTCCTTCAATAAACTTTTGAACATGCTTTCTTCATGAATGGAGTACATAAAATCAAAGCATGTCTTGTTAGGATTGTGAACACAACAGAAACAAACCCTGGGTTCAATACCAATGAATTGCATGTCACTGTGCCAATATACATATTCGCTCAAACTAAGCAAATACAGAATCACTAAGTAGCTAAATCTTCAAATATTTTTAAAAAAGGGCTGCAGCTTGACAAGGCCAATCTGACAGGTCATGTGGCATCACATCCCATCCAATTTATCACCACATAAAAAAAATTCAAACAATATTAATAAGGAGTGCCCATTAATTTGCCACCAATCACCAGAACTCCTGTCCAAATAACTCCAAGGTCATCGAGTCAAAAGGCCCCATGGTGGATCCAGTCTACCTGTGATGGTATATAGAGAAACTGTTTTTTTTTTAAATTAAATCGGTTGAACCCTTCCCTCTTCCTTTGCCTGTTTAGGTTGCATAGATCATTATGCAAGATATCTCTAGACAGGCCACATGAAGCCACATTTTAAGCTGAAAGTTTCTTACTTTACTTTCAGTTAGGACTCTTTGTTCATTTTATCCAAATTACACATTCTATCCTGTTTTCATTTTTTTTTTCTGCCAGAACAAAATGCAAGAACAAAAGCATTCCACTTAGCAATTATGCAGTTCAGAAGCATATGATGTGTTCTCTGGATTTTTAAATGTCAGCATTATAAAGAATGCAAATGTACAGGCATTTGAAATTTGAGTGCTATATAAAGACTCCATCTGCAGGCTTGTCTTGTATTAACTGTAAAATTAAAAGTTCAACATAAATTTATTACTTGTTTATAGTAAAATGAATGAGGTACGCAGGTCACAGAGTATACGCTCAAAAGATGCTTCATAGTAAATCACATCTTACTTTATCTGCATTTACATTTTAATCGCCGACACAAACTGTAAGCTATGTCTATTTAAACGACTGCGCCGGCCCGCCCTTCTTGTAGAATTGTTTCATAATTGAATCATTTTAACAGCGCTTTGCTCCTCCCTTCAAAGGGCTTGCCAGTCTTCATTTTGCTTGCCTCTCATTGTGTACCTTGTCAGGACGGCCCCCTGGCTTGATGAGAATAGCCGAGCAAGTTGACATTTCAGGACCTAAGGGTCAAGGGGCACAGATGTGACCAACATCAAATCAAAGAAAATGAGAGCCCCTAGTGGAGCTTCCCGCGCTCTCCTCATTCTTCTGTCTCAGACTGGCGTACTATTTATGGACCTTTGAACACCATCACCACAACCAGCGCCACCACCTCCTCCTTATTTTTCATTTTAACAATCTTACACAATTTTTCTTTCATAATTTACAAGCTTACTGGTACATAACAAAAGGTAGAAAGAAACACATACACTCATTTTACCACTTGGCTAAAGATCACTTCCCTTATCCCCCGGTTTGCCACATCAAAAGACCTCATTAGACTGCATCCAGCTGTTCCATTGCAAGGGACCAAAGAATTTTAGGATATTAAATGTGACACAACAGCCTTTTCACCTCACTTACCTCAAAGAGTGTGTATGATAAATAATAACAGATGCTCAGCGTTATCTGATAACAGAAAACTACTATTAATAAGGGATTTGTCCTTCACATAATTCTCTTAAATAGTTTCACCAGAAAATGTAAGCAATTCTACAAAGTGCTACTTGGAAATTTTAAAGGCATCATCTGTAATCACATTGCATGTCAAATAAACTGTTCACAAGTTAGGCAGTCCAGTGTACTACTGGCATGATCAATGGGACAGTGATCGCTCTACAGTTGCTGGAGTAGTCTGACTTGACCTGACTTAAAATAAAAAAATTTGTCTAATTTATGAAAATCAATTAGTAGGTCTAGATGATGAAAATGTGGTCATTTTGTGATATTTTGTATCAGTTTATGTAGCATTCTGGGACAACACAACATCCAATCAGCATAAACGGCATTAACTCCTGGTGGGTTACACAGTCGCACACTAAACTCCCCACATAACAAGCCTTATTTCCCTTTTTTTTTGTACTAGCTGATTTTAAAATATGACAGAGACATTGGAAAATAAGTCTTCTGACAAATAGGCCTATAAAGCAGAATAAGCACTTGCTGAGAACAGTAAAGCTATGCTTTTTAAAAGCGTAAAGGTTGACCTGAGTGGGACCTCACATATAAACTAAAATGAATACCATGAAAAAGATTAAAAAGTCTAAGCACACTTCAAAATATATATTAATGCTTTTAATCGATTCTAAGCTCTTCCTAGATATCTATCACTAATCAGACAATTGACAAGGAATGGTTATAATCTTTTAACTGCTGTTTTTCAGACACATTTTCCATTAAAGATTATTAATTTGCCAATAAAGCCATGATTTGTTTTATCTGCTGAACTCATGACAGTGTAGCATGACAAAGAAAACTGTTGCACAGCATTTTTCAAAAAACACTGGATAATTAGGAGAACTCAAAATTTACAAAATAGATGCTAAAAAAATCAATGAAATGTACTGAATTTTGAATAAAGATGTGATAAGGCAAAAATAAATGTGCAGGGGTGAAAAGCATAAAATAAATGGTAAAAGTAATACTGATATACACTTCTGTGTGTGTGTGTACCCTGTGATGGGACCCTGCCACACATTCGATGCTGCAACCTCTCCATGATCAAGTATTGAAAAAGAGAAAGTTAACATATTGGACATGTACTGAAGATAAACTATTCTGAACAGTTTGTTCTGAGATTTTTCAGGTAAGGAAAACAAAATTTTTAAGATAAGGTAGTTCTACTCACTAATCATGGCACTGCGGAGTTGCAATGTGTTGCATGTTGATTGACATATGCAAGTAAGAATTCTACCGTACTATGTATCCATGATGGTAATAACATATAAAACTATAGCTGGGCGGCACGGTGGCGCAGTGGGTAGCGCTGCTGCCTCGCAGTAAGGAGACCTGAGTTCGCTTCCCAGGTCCTCCCTGCGTGGAGTTTGCATGTTCTCCCTGTGGTTTACTCTGGATGGTCCGGTTTCCTCCCACAGTCCAAAGACATGCAGGTTAGGCGCATTGGCAATCCTAAATTGTGCTTTGTGTGTGTGGCCTGCGGTGGGCTGGCACCCTGCCCAGGGATTTGTTCCTGTCCTGTGCCCAGTGTTGGCAGGGATTGGCTCCAGCAGAACCCCGTGACCCTGTGTTAGGATATAGAGGTTTGGATAATGACTGACTGACTATAGCTGGGCTTGAAAAATTCCTGAGACGTAGCAGTGAGATGTGCCTTGATGCTTGAATATCTGGTGACAATGCAGTTTTGAGAGGCTGCACAAAATTATAGGAGGCAAATTAAAGAAAACAGCCAAGTGCATAGTTTGATGTAAAAGAAAAACAGATTTCTTGGGCCCACAACTATCCCATGTTATATTTGTGATTTGTCTTGTTTTTAGAAGTATTAAAAATTCAGTACCTAGAAAGCAAAAATTCCTTTTTGTTAATTTTTTTTTCTTTTAATAAATCTTTATTTATACTGCATCTTTTGCAGATCTCACAATAACAAGCACTTTATAAAGTGCTTAAATTCAGACATATTATAAAGTGCACTGCAATAAACAATGGAAAGAGAGATTACATAAGGAAAAATTAACTATTACAGGAGATTAATTACCATAGTAGGTTAGTAGATGACGGAATGTAAGATGTGACAGTTAGCAGACCAGAGTCAGCATTACTACAGTAAAACAGTCAAATAATGTCATGATCAAATGCCATCATTTTTATTTCTTAAAATTATTCAGTTGCATCTTGGAAACAATACCAGTTTTGAACTGGTTGCTATAATGCCACATGTTACCAGAGAGCATGCAATGTCACGGGGACGTGGTCACTTGGTTTTGGCAGCTTTCTCATTTAAGGGTGGGTCACATTCTCAGTACTTGCATTTATTTCTAAAAAGTCCTTTATTATAAAAGACCTTTTATTATAACTTAAGGTAACTTAACTTTTTTTTGGAGTTTTTTTGCCTTTGATTTTGAATCTTGTTTCCCTTTTGAAATGGCAGCAATCTGAGCCTTGGTTGATGAACATAGTCCCGTCCATTGTCTCCCAAGCTCTCCATCTCCCTCCCCTATGAGTGATATATTTGGCTCACATATAGTACAAAAATAGTTTTTTAACCTTTTTTATGGGGAAATGAAATTGGTACTGATAAGTTACTTCAATCGGGAAATCTGCTGCAATGGTAACTGCATTAATCCAATGAAGACATAATGAATACATCCATCCACTTATTCATTACTTAAATGCCATTATTAATCGTAAACAATGTTGCCAAGACCTCATCATTTACTCAATTTACTCATTTATTCAAAAACATACACTCATCATTTACTCAAAAACATACACAGCAATGCCAGGTGAAGGTGACTTCTCCATTATCTTTGTGCTTTCTAGACCTACTCCAGTTCCTGCCAACAACAACACACTGCTTGAAAGCTTACAATGAAGCATACAGAGAAGAATAACACATTATTTCACAGATACAAGAATGGTAAGAAATGATATACAGTGTTTTAATTGGAATACACACCTAGAATTCTCAAACATGTGAATATTAAATTCTAACAGTACACTACAATAATTTATAGTTCATTAGGGGCCAGAGCACAGCTATACTGACTGGAATTTACAGCTCAAAATGCCTACAGCTCTATGAATAAAAAGGGCTATTGAAACTATTGCTCCTAGATATTGTGAATCAAAACCCTGAGAAAATTGGTAATATCGGAATTAACTCTGAACTCTAAGTTAGGAGTAATACCTCTGGGCTCCTTGTTAAACTAGTTTTAATACAACTTACTGAAGGAGGGACAGCAACAATTTGAACATCAAATTATCCAGCAGAAGTGTGTTAAGAAATGCAACTTGAAATCTTCAAAATATGCCATTATAATGTCTCACTGTGACTAGGACAACTAGTTTTATCTTTGGCCAAGTCAGATGTTTTTCTTTTCGGTAATGCTGGTGTGTATCTGAGGAGAGTTGTTTTTCTTTATAATATTTACAGTATTTATTGAGCTTCAGTAAAAGGCTAAATTTCCCCCTTGGGACACATAAAATACTATCTATCTATCCATTAATGAGGCAGTTTTAGTTCTTAATACTAAGATATCCAAACAAACAAACGTGATAAAAGATTCAATAAGACTTACAGAGAAATAACTTTATATCTTACTTTATAACTTTTCAAATCCATTTGGTTCCCTTGAGAAGAATATTTTTTGCTCATATTAAGTAAGGAAGGAAGGTAAGCCTCCCAAAGTAAAGTGACAATTTACTGTAGACAAAGCTTTTCTGGTACTTTACAGAGTAGGTGGTCATTAGACTTTTGTTAGGCTAGATGAACAAGAAGCCAAAAATATTGGCTATGAAGAAATCAAGGTACAAGTAAATTGCAAAGTAATCAGAATGAAGGGCAGTTTTTATGCTGAAATTTAAAAAAGAAACATGTATCTATTACTTACTAGAAAAAAGTAAAATTTTAATAATGATTTTATTTTTCTTACAGTGAGAGTGATGTTCACCAAAAAAGTATATGGAGACTGATCATTTTTAAAATTGAGGATATATATTAATTAAATGATTCTTTTCAATGAGTATAATCTACTTTTGTGATATCAGATCATTGCTATCTTTGATGTTTGTTTATTTAAATATGATTTATATAGGCCTATTGCTGAATTATTGAAATTATCAACAACAGACTAAACAATATATTTGTATAGAGACAGAAAAGAATTTGTGGCAAATGACTACACTTCACCAATTAACACCAGAAAGGCTTAAATGCATAGAGCTAACAAAACCTCACACTACGATAATTAATAATATTACAAAAATTCTCATGGGTAACTTGTTAAACAACCTCATGTACTATACATAGAAAAGAATGGAAAACCATGATTGCAGAAATAGTCTATAAAACTCCATCTGTTTAGTTACACACTTTTGCTTTGGATAACAGTAGGTGCCAAATAAATAAATCCATCCATCCATCCATTTTCTAAGCCGCTGAATGCGAATACAGGGTCACGGGGGTCTGCTGGAGCCAATCCCAGCCAGCACAGGGCACAAGGCAGGAACCAATCCTGGGCAGGGTGCCAACCCACCGCAGGACACACACAAACACACCCACACACCAAGCACACACTAGGACCAATTTAGAATCGCCAATCCACCTAACCTGCATGTCTTTGGATTGTGGTTGGAAACCAGAGCGCCCGGAGGAAACCCACGCAGACACGGGGAGAACATGCAAACTCCACGCAGGGAGGACCCAAATAAATAAATGCAATTTAATAATTACTAAGGGCAAGGAAAGATGTTTCGTACTTGAAATTTCAGTAATATTTAACTCACCAATATTTTAAACAAGTCTTTTTTTGAACTTGCTCATTTATGTCATACATCCATCTATCCTTTTGCTAGCTTGCTTATCCAGTTCAGGATCAATGAGAGCAACAGCTTATTATCGCAGCACTGGGCACAAGACAGGAACTAGCGCAGGACATGGCACCAGTCCATTATAGGGCACGTGCCTCACTAACAGTGGGCCAGTTTACCAAGTACACATACCCTTATGATGTGGAAGGAAAGCCAAAGTACCCTAAAGAAAACCCTATTAAAGGAATGTATAAACTTCATGCAGCAGTGCTAATCCATTACCAATTTAAATACAAAACTGTAATCCACTTTGTAGGATACTAAGCAAAAACAAATCTGTGCCTTAATTGTTGTGACTGCTGTATATTGTTGAATCAAAATATTAAACAGCAAACACAGTGTGGCAGTGAATATCTCTAAAAGTAAGTTTACTTCCTTTAAGTAACATCTGTGTAAGTAATGGTCGTGATAGTTAACATATTTTTGCATAAATGGCTGTTACTTCATGCAAATTGAAAGATGGATGTAGGAGAGAATTTCCACATAGATAATGTGCAGTGGCGCATTGGTAGCGCTGCTGCCTAGCTGTAAGGAGACCTGGATTCGCTTCCTGGGTCCTCCCTGCGTGGAATTTGCATGTTCTCCCCGTGTCTGCGTGGGTTTCCTCCCACTGTCCAAAGACATGCAGGTTAGATGCATTGCCAATCCTAAATTGTTGTGCGTGTGTGTCCTGCGGTGGGCTGGAGCCCTGCCCGGGATTTGTTCCTGCCTTGAACCCGGTATTGGCTGGGATTGGCTCCAGCAGACCCTGTGTTAGGATATAGCAGGTTGGAAAATGACTGACTGACTGACAATTTACAGTCGAGTCTCTTTTTTCAAATTGTACTATTTTACATAAAAGGAAAAGTTTGTTAATGAAACTGAACATTTGATTTAAAAAAATCCTCTTTTTTATTGTTCCTTGTGTGTGAAATATGTTTTTTTCTTTTGCTTTCACAGTCCAAAACCTGCCAAGCTCTTTGATTGTTTTCCACTGGAGTGATACCAGTGAGTGTGCACTGTGTTGGACGCTTGCAGCACCTGCAGGGGTTGGCTCTACATTTGGGCATGTGTTGTACTAAATGACCCTGGCTCATCAAGTATTGGAAAAGTGAGATAAGATAATTAATGGATGTCTTTGAATACATATATATATATATATATATATATATATATATATATATATATATATATATAGCACTTTAATATCTGTCTTTGAATACATATATATATATATATATTGCACTTTAATATCTGTCTTATAGCTGCTAAATGCCAGACTGAATGATACAAATGTTTGCAGTATCATATTTAATACCGCTATGCCATCGAATCCTGGAACATCGATGTAACGGAGTGGAAGTTACTCCAAGGTGTCCCATATATACATTGACTACTTAATTGCAATCTGGATGTATTCCAGTTGCTCCGCATTAAAAAAAAAACTGTCGTGAGCAATTTACATCTGCAATATCTATGTTGCTCAGTAAGCGACAAACTCCTCACGTTGTTCCAAGGCTGAGGTGGGCATACGCTGGTGCTGTCATAAAACTGCAAATCCAATGCGCGTATACGTGTAGCTCGTCATTGCCGTCTGCTGTGCTGAACTTCACCTCGACATTATTTAGAGACAATCGTTCCAAATATACTAACGTATCCTTTACACTTACTCGGATTTTTTTCAGAATCTTTAGCTTCACGCCCTGAATGTATGGACCTTTGACAAAATGGTAATTACCCAACAGAACGTGGCGTGTCACTCTTGAATGAAATGGCATTACACAAAGGCTGTATAAAGCGCTCTCCGTTCCATATACAGTACTTGTTTATGGCTCGCAACTAATTTAAATCTCTAACCTGCTTCGGTTCCATGTGTAGCCCACGTTACACGACAGCGCCTGCGTTGACTGCCTTGCCGCCTTTTCAGACGCTCTCTGATTCTCCAAAGGTGATTGGGTTGCGTGTTGTCCATTTTTCAAGGAGACCGTCTTTTGGACTATAACCAATCAGATGTTTACAAAGACCCGAGTGACGCGTGTACTTTCCAATCAGCGTCTGAGACTCGTCACCATAAAGGCGGGCCGAGGAGTCGAAGCGACGGCGCCCAACTCAGAGGTGGGTTGAAATGTATGGATTTTAACGAAACTGAGATATGATGTTGCTTTTGTTAAGGACAAAATCGAAGGAGATATTTCCATTTAGAAATGAAAAGTTTCCACATTACTATGAAAAGACTTCAGCAACCCTATAAAATCTTACAATTGCAATACTGACTGAAACTAACGCTATTGTACACCTTCCCAGTTAACACAGAAATTTAGAAAATATTTTTTGAAATAACGAATTCTTTTAATTTATGAAGTGGAAAAGTATAATATTTTTACAACAAAAAATATACAGAATGCAGCAAGAGATGTAAATGTACGTATTTAAAAATACGCGAAACAGAGTACAGAAAAGAAAATAAGTGGGAAGAGGTGTGTTAAGGGCTTTCTGCTTGTAATTTAAAATCAACAACAATGTTCAGCAATTTACTCTGATTTATTTTTCAAATAATTTAATGAAGTACAGTGAAATATATACTGTGTTTTTTAATAGAATACACAAATAAAGGGTTAATTTGGACATATTTATGAGTAAAAATGTTCTTTATAGAAAACACAAGGGGGGCAGTCACGTAGCACAATGGCAGCAACTAGGCCTGGATGTAAATGCAGAATCCTGGAATTGGGAGGCAGCAGCAATAAACCCCATGCCACTACAGTGCCCAGTTCCTAGTTTTGCTCATTCATACAAAAACATAAAATATATCATACATCTTTCCCTGGGATTGCAGTGTGTTTTGCATGTTATAATTAAATTGCGCATAAACATAACTAGTACTTTGAAGTTTTCAGTGGTTATTCTATCATCTCTAATAGATAAATTGCTTTGGATAACAGTAGGGGCTAAATAAATCAATGCAATTTAGTACTTGATAATCATAATGGAAGTTTTTTTTTTTGGTTAAATCTTCAATTTTATTTTATTTTAAAGAAAAATATAATTCTCAAACCCTCTTAATTCTATTCAGGATTGCCTGGCTGGAATCACTAACTAGCCCTGGACCTGGTTTCAATCCACCACGGAAGTCCACTTATACAGGGACAGTTTGGAATCACCAATTAGCTTTACCCCACACATCATAGGGGGTGTTGGTGGGAAACCAGAGTAACTAAAGAAAATCCCACACAAACACTGGAAAAACATACAAACTCCGCACACGCAACAGCCAGGCACGTAATTCAAACCCAAAACGCTGTATCTACAAGTCAGCAACAGTAACCACTGCACCAGCAAAATCCACAATATATAAACATAGTTACATAGAGTAAGAGTAAAAAAAAACAGTTGAAATGGAAATGCTGGATAAAGATTTTGTGTTCTTTGTACATACCTCCATTAACAAGTTATGTTGTTTGTAATGGCTTGTGTAATTTGCTTAGCAAGCACACTTTTTTAAACAGCAATTTCTTTCTGATACTGTCATCTTTTTGAATTGAAACAGATTAACCATAATCAGGAAATACGAAGTACTGTATACAAAACCAGTTTTCTTTATGAAGAAGGCTAAGATAATAGTTGCATAGAAACACTCTGAAGTATAAGATGTTTATGGCACCATCTAACTAAAGACAGACTGTACCATAACAAGTGTTGTGAGTATGCGTACCATGCAAGGTGATTTTAAAACAAAAAAAATCATTTTGTAATACTGTATACAGACAGCACTTAATATATATTGAGTCAGAAACACAAATATTTCCTGTAGGAAGGTATGTGACCTCTCAAACCACCAACACCACTACCTATTATATTTTTACTTTCTCGTATACATAATATAGAGAAAGTATAGGAATCGTGAAAAAATTCAACCCAAGATTTTGATTAATCTTGATGTTTTAGACCTTCCTGGGTCCAAAAGTACCATTTTTGTAGTTCAGTCTGTCTAGGTGTCTGTGTGTAAACACGATAACTTGAAAAAGCTTTGACCTAGGACAATGAGATTTGTAAACCTGCTTTATATCAAAAATAAGAAATCCTAGCAACTTTTGGGCCACTTCCGACAACTGGAAGTGGTACTTTAACTGAATACTTTCTTGAATTTTCAATTAAACTACGGTTATAATTACCGATAGATGATTCAAATTTTGTATAGATATTTATAATGGTAAATATGATAAAAAGCCAACAGATATGAAATTTGAGAAAAATTACTCAACCGAAAGTAGCATTTTTTTAAACAAACATTCAGATTTTTTGTATCATGGAAATAAAAATGTGTACACAATATTAAAAACTGTATTCAGTATAACACATATTCTTTCAATAACTATTATTAATTTTATTTTAATTTATATGTCATCAGTTTAACAATAGCGTGAACACGCCATGTAAATGTAAGGATGTAATGGGAACAATAAGCTGCTACGTCCTCATCATGTTCCTGGTAATACATTTAATTTTATGGTTTTATTTTTTATTTCCACCGTCATTATTATAATTAAATGCAGTTATACCTATAGCAATTTATTGCAACAAATATTATTTAATACTAACACTTTTTCTATGTTTTTAGGCGACTATAACTCTTTTTACTTTGCATGTAATCTAGGTAATGCATATGTAATCATGCAAAAATTCCACCACCATTTTTGGCTAAATGCAAAAATATCATTTTAATATAAAGTTTGATTATAAAGAGAAAAATTATTGTGTATCAATGAGAAACAAACAGATGTGATATTTGAGAAATATTGTGCCAAGTGGTTCTGATGCCATTTTCCTCTCTCTCAGTACATTTTACGAGAAACTTGAGGGAAGCACATTCCCAAATTTTATTGATCTATTTATTTATTTATTTATTTATTTATTAGTCGAAGTACCCAGTGTTGCCCGGGGTTTTTACTATATTGGGTTGAAGTAAGGAAGCAAATATTTGTGTTTTTTTAAATGTTGCCACTAAAATGCTAGTGTCTCATTTATCATCTACACTACCGCTTTGATAACTGTCAGTTTCTCTTTTCAGTTTTCTCTTTTTTTAGAAAATCACACTGACCTTCACAGAGTTGTACAGCATGTAAAGGATGTCACTTACCCACAATAAAGGAGTATAGTCTCTGAAAAAAAAAGAGTCTGCTTCACCCTTTCATCTCTAGTTCCTCTGTTTTACCAGACCTGTCCATTCTGTCATTGATGTGGACCCCCATGTAAACTCAAAAATAATGTTTAGTTAATGGCACTTTACTATATTGTATCATTTCCACGCAGACCCATTGCTTAACAATGAACCCTTTAATTCTTGGAGTGTCTCTTTGCATATGATTTGAAAAGGTCTCAAACATGTGGGAAAAACAGAAATCTGTGATATATTTAGGTTATCTAGCAAGATGCTAACAGATCAAGAAAACCTGAACTGACTCTGTGTTGTATGTAGTAATGCAATAACAGTAAATTATGAACCCATTGGTATTTCATAAATATGTTATCATTTATTCGTGGCTATTTTTGGAGACAGTTAGGATTCTAAATAAATACATTTTCTTTCTGGAACCTTCATATTTTGGGAACACCTGAGAATTTCTGCAAGTGACATGACCTGCTACTGCATTCATATTCAAGTGTACAGGGTGAAGAGTAAAGGAAGCAGGACTGGGCCTTGTGTTTCTCTAGTGTTGCTCACATCCACATCAGAGACATAATCCTTTAGCCTCATAAACTGCTGTCTGCTTGACAGTCTATTATCCAGGACACAATAGGTTTGTCCAACTGCAAATCCCTGACCTTACCCCCTAACAGGAATGGTATTATAAGGCACTGGAGAAATAAAAAAAAACATCATCCTCATAGTTCTGCCAGTGTTGTCCAGCCTTATAGAGCAAATAGATCTTTGTCTGATAGGCAAACTGATGGAAGAGACAAAAAGAGTTAATATCAAAACATATGGCGAGAAGTACAAGAGAGAGCAGAAATGGCAGCAGAAGTCAATAGTTACACCCATAGTATAACACTTTTAGAGTGTAAGATACAGACATTGAATGAACTTTGGGTTTGTTGGTAATTGTGTTTTTTAAAGATATTCTTATTTATTTAACAGATTTTTATCAGAAGACATATACAAATACTATACTCAGAGAGTAAGTATCAGTTTATGCGTGCCATGCAAGCATTTACCTTTGGTACTATGTTAATATGTTTTATGAGTTCTAGACATTTCAGAGATAAAACATAACATTCTCAATTCAGGGTCACAGTGGACCAGAGTCTCTTACAGCAGCATTGAGCATAAGAAGGAAAATAGCCAAACTGGAGTAGCCAGTCACCCTAACCATTACATTTTTGGGAATGAGGTACAAAAGTGGAGTCAAAGCCCAAACATACAAAGAGATAGAGAGGGAACATACAGACTCTACCCACACAAAGACCAAATGATGGATTAATGAAGCAACAGTGCAAACCACTCAACCACCCGTACAGTTAGCTTAGACTGAATGTCCTTAAACAACATTTAACATGCATGAAAGTTCTAAACCAATGTCTAAATGACAAGAAATTACAGCATATGTTTGTTTACCAGCAGATGAAAGTTAAGTGTAGCCTAGTGGCTTACACTTTTGTTTCTTAAGAGCACGCTTGCTGCTTTAATGCTCAACATAGTCTTTGTGTGTCACATTGGTTGAGTCACTCAGACTGTCAGGGCATCATTTAGAAATCCAGAATCAACTGTACTGAAGTGAGTTTAAAAATTCCATCCATCTTTAACTTGGTCTAATTAAATCAGTTCAGGTTTATCTTGGAACTGTCAGGCGCAAGAGCAGGAACCGACTCTGGAAGAGGTTCCAGTGTGTCACAAAGGATACTGACTCTCATGCACAAACACACACACATGCACCAAACCAGTTTGGAGTCATCTGTCAAGCTAAAATGCATGTCTCTGGGTTATTAGTGGTAAACTGGAATACACTGAGAAAAATAAGATACATGGAGAAGACGCACAAACTCCACAGGGATGGTGACCCTTCAGACCCAGAACTGTGGATGCTTTGAGGCAGCAGCAGTGATCACGTTGCTACCATGCTGCCCCACCTTTACAAAGGAGTTGTATATAATTAAATTTTGGTTCTTTTGTAATATTGGCCTAAATGCATTCTACATTTTTGATAAACTTAATTTCACGATTAGTGCTATCAGACTGCTGTTCTTTTTCTGTAATTTAATGAAAACAAAACTGGAATCTAGTGATGGGCAATTCATAAACAATTCATTCTTTTTGAACTTCACTTTTCATTGAATCATATGAATCGATTCAAGAGCACAAACAAATCGATTTAGTAAAGCTTAACAGGCGTGTTAAAGCGCATGTGTGTCCTGTTGTCAACATCATTTTTCTGGGGCCTGAATCATTTTGACTCATTTGATTTGTGAAAAAGTCACTATCCAAGGACCAGTCTTACAATTCTTCTTTTCTCTACTTTTCTTCCATTTGGGAACAGATCTCTACCTGAGAACCAGTCTAACGATTCTCACTCATCTGATTTGTGTACACATCACTACCCAAGAACTATTCTAATGATCTCATTCATTTGATTAGCACACAAATGAAATATTAAATTATACATTTGTAATGCAATAACTTGAGACCTAAGTATCTTCCCATATGTGCCAGACTCAATATGACCTAAATAAACCAAAAGAATTAGTTCACTTAAATGGTTAGTTTAAAAGAATCAGATCAGTAAAGTGAATCGAAATGTCCACCACTATTGGGTTCCCTTCCCTAAATTCTGAATGGTTGGTTTCCCCTCCCTTTTGCAGATTTTTGCATTTCAGCTGACAGAATAAACACAAAACCTATTTGGTTCACTCTCAGGAAAAAAAGCATGAGGCTAGGTGAGCATTAAGGTGTAGTTTGGATGCAAACTGGAAAAAGCAGAAGGGTTCTGTTTTGTATCCCATCTCCAGCAAAGCCCTCCCAGAGACCCCCTTGGTGACGGTGATGGGGGAGGGTTGCTGTGATCAGCAGAAAAAAATGCTGCCTCCAGGGCACTTGGGTAGAGGCTGAGGGTCCTCTTCTTTGACTGAAAGATAGATAGTTGGACAGATAGGAGGGCAGGACTGGAGGAGCAGAATGGCTTTTAATTGACCAGAAGGGAGCATGCCGTTGCACTTTGACCCCACGGTCTCCAGGGAGAGCTGTAAATTATTTCTTTGTTGATTAACAGGCATGGCTCCCAGGCATGTCTGAGTGAAGAGGCCCAATGGGAATACACTGGGAGCTCAGCTGAGCGAATCTGCACCCCCCACCACCACCACCACGTCCCCCCACAGTGCATGCAGGACTGCCTCCATTACGTTGACAGTGGCTGCCTTTCTTTCCTGAGAAAATCAGGAAACTCCTACGTCGTTCCTTCCCTCATTCACATCAGTATAGTAAATCTTTCTTTACTTGATGTTATCAAAGTGACTACTTAAAAAAATAAAAATGAAGCTTTGTGTCAGAAATGAAAATGTTTATCTGCATGGTAAATCCTAATGTCCTTGCTGTTAATCATTACCCCTTTAGCACCCAACAATCCATATGGTCCAGTTGCATTATAGCATGTTGTCTTTTGCTGTGATAATTGATCCTTAAAGAGGTGCAATAAGTAAGTGTCCGCTGTGAAAGACACTATACAAGAGAAAGAATATTTAAAACAGGATCTTGGAGTCACTAAGAAATAAAAAACACCAGAGACGGACACCAGAATCAGAACGTTACACAACACCATCAAAGTTTTGGATGTTCATGTGCAATGCCAGCATTTGGCATAGATCTGCAAGACTTTAAGGTCCCAAGATGTTTTATAGCTGAGAACACTTGTTTCATTACCAAATGGTTTTACAATCCTTAAGAACTTTGGGAGTTTATATTATGGCCTGGTCCTCTGGTTCAGCTCTGGAAGACTACAGAGGCTAAGGGGTTTTGTTCCAACACAATTTCTTAATTAGAAGCAAATTATGGCTGCTGAACCAATTATGGTTCAACCAATACTTCTGTGCTTCATTTTAGTTAACTCATTTGCTACGATTACAAATCCTTTATTTCTTACTTTAGTCTTAAACAGCTGCATTACATGTTTTAGAGGTTTCTTGTTTTCTTAAGCAGCCTCCAATTAACAATGAGATGCAAATGACAACGAAAGTAGCACTTTCCATTTAACTAGGTTCCTGTTTAAATTCCAGTATAGATCCTTAGTACTAAGACAATAATATCACACAGAGGCAGATTCAGGTATGGGTGACATGGGCAGCATCTTGCCAGGGGCGGCAACGGGTGCCTGTACCAGAAAATTAGGATTGGTGATTACAGCCTGAGCCAGTCAATCCATTAAGGCCGCTGTTTATGAAAGATAAGGGGCGTCCATTCCTGACCTCGAAGGGGACACCTACTCCCTGGTCTTCAAAGTGTAATAGTGATAATACTATGGGCAATTAGGGGCACCAGTACCCCCCATTTGTCCCCACACCAAATGGGTTTCAACCGGCACTGATGTCACATATTTCTTGGTATGTAAACGATAAATGTTCAATTAGGTATATATACAGTGAATTCAGAAAGAATTCAGACTCTGTCACTTTCTGGAAACTTTATTATACTGTAGATTTCCTTATAAATGGATACATTTACCATTTTTGTCTATCACTCTACACTCATTAATCTGTAATGACAAACTGAAAACATGCTTTCAGAAAGGTTTGTAATTTTGTTTAAAATGAATAATCTGTATTCAGACTCTTTGCTGTGGCACTCTGAATTGTGCTCAGGTACATCCTGTTTGCTTTAATTCACCTTGATATTTGTATCTAGAACTTGTTTGGAGTCCAGCAAACTGAATTGATTGGACGTTGTTTAGAAAGGGACACATGTACCTGTGTATATTAGGTGAGGCATAGATCAGGGCAAAGATTTAAAAACATTTGTAAAGTTTTGAGTGTTCCAAGGTGCACAATGGCCTCAATAATTGTGAAAATTAAGACGTTTGGAACCACCAGGACTCTTCTAAGAATTGGCCGTCCAACCAAACTCTGTAAGCAGGAAAGAAGGCCCTTAGCTAAGGGTGTGACTAAGTACCCAGTGGTCACTCTAAGAGAGCTGCAACAGTCTTCTTGCTAAGATGTGAGAACCTCTCTGAAAAATATGAACTTGAATAAATGGCATATGACAGTTTAAAGTATTATGAGAGCATGTAGAAAAAGATTATTTTCTGAAATGAGACACAAATAACTTTTGAGCAAAAATCCAAGCACTATGTCTGGTGAAGACCAGGTACTGATTATCATCTGCCTAATACCATCCTTACAGCGGTCATGCTATTTGAGTGCTTCTCAATGGCAGGGAGACTTTTTAGAACTGAGGAAAGGATAAGTGCAGCCAAATACAGAGATGTCCTGCCCTAGAGTGCACACAACCTCAAACTGAGGTGACGGTTCACCTTTAAGCAGGACAATGTCCTGAAGCATACAGCCAAGACAGCACTGAAGAGGCTTCGGGCAAGTCTCTGACTGTCCTTGAGTGGCCTGAACTCCATAGAGCATGTGAGGAGGAACTCAAAGGTGACAGTTTACACACACTTCCCATCCAATCTAACAGAGCTTGAGAGGACCTGCCAGGAAGAATGGGATAATCAGCCCAAATCCAGGTGAGTAAAGTTTGTAAAGATGAAGCCTCAAAGCTGTAATTGCTGCCGGGGCTTCTACAAAGTACTGAATTATGAGTCTAACTACTTATATTAATTGGAGGTTTCAGTTTTTGATTTTTAATAAACATGGAAAACCTTTCTAAAAACTTGTTTTCACTTTGTCATTATTGAGCAAAAATGCAAATGTATCCATTTGAAATTACATCTACAACACAAAAAGTGTGCAGAAAGTGAAGGGGTCAGAATACTTTCTCAATCCAATGTATACAGTATATACCGTTCCTAATGGAACATTTAATGTTGACCTGCTAAGCAATATATGATATTATTATGTTAAGTATGAATTCTGCATGTGCAGTAGTTATTTTTGTTTGTTTATTTTTTGGTACTAAACAACTATACTGGAGTTTTTCTCGGAAAGTTTCAGGAACTGACTTCATAAATAAACAAGTGGTAGTTAAATACATCAGGTAAATTAAAAAACAATACAATTTATTTTTATATAGCCCAAAATCACACAAGAAGTGCCGCAATGGGCTTTAACCGGCCTTGTCTCTTGACAGCCCCCCAGCCTTGACTCTCTAAGAAGACAAGGAAAATCTCCCAAAAGAAAAAACCCTAGTAGGGAAAAAAAATGGAAGAAACCTTGGGAAAGGCATTTCAAAGAGAGACCCCTTTCCAGGTAGGTTGGGTGTGCAGTGAGTGTCAAAGAGAAGGGGGTCAATACAATACAATACACAGAATTGTATTAATTATTAATTGTATTAAAATTGTGTTAAATAACAAGAAGTTCCATATTTTAATAAATTCTTCTTTATCATGTGGTTAAATGTTGGTCAGACAAACAAGTAAGAATTTCATTATACTCCATGCATGCAATAATGCCACTGCTAAACATTGTAGATTACATTAAGAATACAAAATGTCTGACATGATTTCAAACAGCAAAATCTGTAATTTACAGTACATGTATATTGTATAGCCATTTGTGTAAACATATTTAAAAGAATAAAGATATATTTGTAATTAATTGGCATATTTTATTGTCTGAGTCAGTCCATCTGTATTGCATGATGACCATTCAACTGAAGGGGGTGCTATAAACACATGCAGTGAATGGAACTTAATGATACCAAGTACAAAGATATTCTTGAGTGTTTCAAGACCCCTGAACCAAGTGGTGACCTATTTCACCTCTAATTCCCCCACCACCAAGGGCGGGATGTTGATTTGAACATAAAACTCCACTGCCTCATTAAAAGGTCAAATGCGTGAAAAGATTGGATTTCCCAGAAACTGGAGAAATTAAACCCTTTTGTGCACGTCAGGCATGTTGAATCAGTGGAGAGACCCAGAGAGGCAGGCAAGAGGTTGAGGAATGCCATTACTCCCCTTGAGTTGTATTTATTTATAACAATAAATGTATGGACTATATCTGTCGACTGGCCTGGATGTTTCTGGGAAGTACTTGGGAAGGATGTTTCTTGGGATAGAGTGGCCATTGTCAACCTCTCTAGGAAATGCTCAGTGAAAACGATGAGAGCAATGACATGATATCAGAGAAATATTTCCGGCCAAGTAGAGGCCATCCGGCCTTTGTGCCTTATTAAGTTAACTAATTCAAATTAAGAGGCTGCCGTGTCTCATTCATACACTAATGTTGGGCTCTCTTATTCAACTATAGGACACATACTGTATATTTGTTCGCTCTTGAAAGAATGGACAGTATGTAGTAATACTCATTTGAAAAGTGGGCAATTCCACACAGTCCCAGGTTTCAGACATAGCAGTACTTGTAGATGTGCCGAGGAGTCCAACCAAATGCATCTCAGGACATAAGAACATGTCAAACTCTGACAGACGCATGAAAACTAGCTAGTAGAGGAGACTAAAAGTGGTCCTCATGCAGGTTTTCAGAATTTTCAAAGGCATCAATAAAGTAGATCCAGCAGAATTCCTTCAACTTAATGCTGAGTCGTGTACTCAAGGACACGAGTGGAAGCTAAGAGGAAGTGAATTTAGGACTAAAGCCAGAAGCACTTCTTTATGCAAAGAGCATTGGAAATCTGGATAAACTACCAAGACATGTAGTTGAAGTAGAAACCTTGACAAACTATAAGAAGTATCTGGGTGAAATAGTTATTAGCTGAACAATAGACCATGATATACTGAATGTTCTCCTCTCATTTGTCAAAATTCTTATGTTCTTATGTATTTAGATGTGATTACTTTGAAATCGTTAGTGCCATGCAAAATAACAGTCAACCTCTATGAATTTACTAATCCATTGTGCTACTTATGGTAATTTCTTCTTGTATCTGTGTGGACATTTTTTTCTGCACCAAGAAACAAAGGCTCTACCTGACTTCTTTCCTCTGTCTTATTCCTCTGGCAGGATTTGGAATGAAGATCCTGTTTGTTGTTTTAGATTCACACTGTGTGAAATATTTCATGTGTATTCTCAACTTTAGGGTCTTCCTTTCACTACCAATCCCCCTCAAGCATCTATTGCAGCCTACACCCCCCAGCAAGGCAGGTCTGGTTCATCTGAACGATTTCAGATTTAGAGGAAATCTTGCCTGTTTGAAACCACAGAGTGTCATCTGACTGAAACTGCTGGTGGCCGAAAGTGACAGGCCATACATTTAGCCTGCAGACCAGCTTGTCACTTCACAAGGGGTGCAGGAGGATGTGGCCATCCCAGCACAAGGAGAAGTCTCTTCTTGGTAAGAGAGTGCATCAATGGCTGCATTGTGTGAAGTTCCTCTCAGAGATTGTCAGCAGTAGTTTGAGTTTAATATATCATGTAATCAGAGGCCACACACATAAAGTGGAGGCGGGTTGGGGCACAAATTGATTAATAGGCTTTGGGATTCCCTAATAGGTAATGGCAGCAGCTCAGGTGGGATTAGGGTGCTTGTTTATTTAGATTGTGGGTCAAAGTAAAGATGTAGATCCCAGTCATGTGATTACTTCCAGTTGGCTTTGTTAAAAATGTCTGAACTGAAGAGCTAGGTAGTAAAAAATCACAATCCTAAATGCTGCATTTCTCCAAAAAGTGTCTTTTAACAAGTTAATGTCAGAAAATTTGATTTACGACAGTTTTCTAACAGAACACTATATTAAATAAAGAGGGTAATTTGATACTGTACAGTGTGAGTGATGCTATCCATTTGCTTTCAGATCACAGGATGGCAACTGACCAAACACTCACTAAAGTTCACTGCCAATGGCACTATATAATGTATGGCTGACTGCACACTATGCTAATGCTCTTCATGAAAGGTGCTATTTAACCAAAATGAACTACTTTACAAATTGTTCTATGATGATATTAATTATGAAATGTTAGAGCATTTAATTTGTGTTTTGATAGCTCTAGCAATGAAAGGTGCTGTATGAACTATAACAAGTTTGACAATGTGTGCATAGTGTAACACTCAGAAGCGTTTGGCAACTAAGTTAACTGATATGAAAGCTTTACCATTTCCCATTTTTTATTTACTTCATCCTTGAGTCAGTTATTACATGTTTGTTTATTAAATAGTTTAATAACAGTGAGACATATTCAAAAGTGATAGTGATAATAGAATGCAATTCCATTTGTTAGTAGACTCCATTTACCAGCACTTTACAATGGAGTTAAACATGGAGCACATTCAGGTTTGCGGTGGCTCAATAGCTTTCATACACAGCAGAGTCCAATTCAAGTGATGTGAAAATGTCTCTGATTGATGTGTGTTAGTGGTGGAGGGTCTGTGACTAATTATTGTTCATTTCTCTTAAACATCACATTTTTGAAAGTATACCCAATACAGTAGTATCCGATGATTAGCAATCCAAAAATATCTTTTTATATTAAATGACCAATACTAGCATAAAATCAGTATGGAAGGAGAAAAGGAACTAAAATAAATCCCCCATCTATCTTTTAATATTAGTTTAAACACAGTAATTCGTTAAAATTATTTAGAACTTGGAAAGCAACTGATTTATTTCATAACCGAAATACACCATCAGCAAGATGATGAGGGACTTGCTGTGATTGTACTTGTATATCTGGGACTGAAAGATCAGCAACAACAACAACAACATATATTTCTATAGCACATTTTCATACAAATGATGTAGCTCAAAGTGCTTTACATGATGAAGAAAGAGAAAAAAAGAAAATAAATAGGAATTTAAAATTTGGGAACACTAATTAACAAAGAATAAAAGTAAGGACCGATGGCCAAGGAGGACAGAAAAAACTCCAGATGGCTGGAGAAAAAAATTAAATCTGCAGGGTTTCCGAGACCACAAGACCACCCAGTCCCCTCTAGGCATTCTACCTCACATAGATGACCTCAATCAGTCCTCATGGTATTCAGGGTTCTCATGGAAAAACATGATGATGACGGTCATATGGACTTCTCGCCTTTAATCCATCAATGTAGGGACATCATGGTGCTTTGATTAGGTGGTGGTGGCGCAGACCGCCACCACTGAAAACCAGAAAAAGAACAGAAGAGAAAGTAGGGGTTAGTACGGATTTTGAAGCCACCATGGATAATAATGATAATTATTAATGATCAGGGACTGGGCACCAGAGATCAGGGTCTTAAGCCACTGATCCCCTCCACCTCCCAAAGCCACGGTCCATTTCTAAACCTGTCCTGTATTTATATCAGTTAGGGCAATGCTTCAAACATCATTTAGCTCCAGATTGATAATGTTGATACTTTACAATAATAATCACCAGATAATACTGTTTGGCCGATTCAGTCTTACATGCTTACATAACTGCTTTCCCATTCCTCTCATTTCGAGAGAAGTGTCTTTTTTGTGTTCTATTAGTTAACTTACCTAAAGTGTGCGCTCTGCTCTGCCCAGCATTTGATTCAGTTGCATTTTGCATCAGAGTGGCTGTTGGACAAGTTAAAAGAGGAAAATATAAAAAAATAGGCCAGTTCAGGCAACTGCTCTCGAGGTAAAACTGAAACAGCAGAATAATTCCTAGCTAAAGTCACACAGAACGGTTCTCATTTTCAAGATGGATGAGTTTGCAGATGCTTGGGATCAATGGGAAATTCAGAAATTTTAAAACTTTGTACAGTGCGATCTGTTTGAGATTCCTGAAGAATAATTGAACTGTTTTGACTAATTTATTTTGAAGAATCAGTTTGCCACATCTCAAAAAAATTTTTTTTGACAGACAGACATGGGCTTTCTCAATAGGTTATTCGCACATTATATGCAAACGCACCTAAAAAACTGATTTGTAGAACTTCTTGTAATCATATTTATTACTAGCTGTAACAGCTTGTCCTGCCTTCTGTGGAAAGAAGTCTGTAATATTGGGGTGCGCAAAAAAGAAGGATGAGAAAATGGATATATATTTTGTATGCTTACATGCTTCTATGTATTTAATTTGTATGCTTAAATACTTGCTAGATATATACTTGTATGCTTACATTACTTCTTAGTAATTTAAATGACATATTTAAGTAACAAGTACTTCCTTGCACACAATATTTTAAGTGAATAATATTTTAATAACAATATTTTTTCTTCATTGGAAATTAGTCCTCCTTGCTTCTCTGTTTCAAGAATTTCTGCTTTAACTTTTGTGCTCAGAGGTTTCTCTACACAAAGTAACATATGCTTGGCAATGTGTAAAAAACGATGACAAAAAATAAATACAAAAGCTTGTAAAGTTTGCCAAGTGATGCAGATGGAGGAAATGGCATATGTGTTTGCAGAAATGGGTACAAAAATGAATGCAGTAATACATTTAATAAACGCACGTCTGTACCACCTCGCAGTAAGGAGACCTGAGTTCGCTTCCTGGGTCTTCCCTGCATGGAGTTTGCATGTTCTCCCCATGTCTGTGTGGGTTTCCTCTGGGTGCTACGGTTTCATCCCACAGTCCAAAGACATGCAGGTTAGGTGCATTGGCAATCCTAAATTGTCCCTAGTGTGTGCTTGGTATGTGAGTGTGTGTGTGTCCTGCAGTGGGCTGCCGCCTTTACCGGGATTTGTTCCTGCCTTGTGCCCTGTGCTGGCAGGGATTGGCTCCAGTAGACCCCTGTGACCCTGTGTTAGGATATAGCGGGTTGGATAATGACTGACTGACTGACATCTGTACCAGCCTTACAATTTGTGTTCTATTTGCAGGTTGGCCAAATTGGAGTTTCCAGTGTGTGCTTATTACTGTCTAAAAATTCACTGTATTAATTTCCTCATGTTTTGTAGCTTTGTGCTATACACTGCTTGGGAATATAAGGAATGATTCAAATTTACGAAATGTAAAGTGTCATCTCTTAGCTGTACATGGATATACTTTGAGGGTAAAAGGCACCATATAAAGTAAAGACTGGCTGCACATTTTTCTAGTGTTTAAAATAAACCGTGTGTAGCATAGTATAAAGGGTTGTGGGTACTGCTGCTGCCTCACTTGCTCAGAGTCTTAATTTCATATCCTTGTATGTTCTGTGTGGGCTTTCTGTGGCCACTCCAGTATTCCTTCCATATTCCAAAGATCTGATCTTGGAATGACTGATATTTCTCAAGTGGCCCTATATATATATATATGGACAGGTATTTACAGTGGATTCAGAAAGTGTTCAAACCACTTCACATTTTTTTTACATTTTGTTATGTTGCAGTCTTGCACCAAAATCATTTATATTATTTTTTCCCTCCTGAAGAAACATTCAATGCCCCAGAAATACCAAGCAAAAGCCACATTTTTGAATTTTTTGCAGATTTATTAAATTGAAATATCTCATTGACAAAAGCCTCTTTAGCAGTGATGACAGGCTGGAGTCCTCTTGGGTTTGACACGACAAGCTTTACACGACTGGATTTGGGGATGCTATGCCATTCTTCTGCACAGATCCTCTCAAGAACTGTCAGGAGACTATTTTCAGGTTTCTCCAGAGATATTCTATTGGGCTCAAGTCCTGGCTCTGACTGGACAATTCAAGGTCATTCACAGAGTTGTCCTTAAGGTATTATTGTGTTGGAAGGTGAACCTTTAGTCTCGACTGAGGTCCTGAGCACTCTGGAGCAGGGTTCATTAAGAATATCTGTGTGCTTTGCTCCATTCAGCTTTCCCTGAACTCTAAGTAGTCTCCCAGTCCCTGTTGCTGAAAAACAACACCACAGCATGATACTGGCACCACCGTGCCTCACTGATGGAATGGCATTGCACAGGTGATGTGCAGTGCATGGTTTCCTCTGAACATGATGCTAATTCTTTGTTTCACCAAATCTGAGAATCTTGTTTATCACAGTCTGAGAGTCCTTTAGGTGTATTTTTTGCAATCTCCAAGTGGCCTTCCATGTGTCTTTAACTGCGGAGGGGCTTTTGTCTGGCCACTCTGTCATAAGGCCCACATCAGTGCAATGTTGCAGTGATGGTTTTCCTTCTGGAAGTATCTCCCATCTCCACACAGGTTCTCCAGAGCTCAGCCAGAATGACTATCAGGTTCTTGATCACCTCTTTCACTAAGGCCTTTCTCCCACGATTGTTTAGTCTGGCATAGTGGCCAGCACTAGGAGGAGTCATGGATGTTCCAAACTTCTTCCATTTAGGTATTATGAAGACAACAGTGTTCTTGTAATCTTTCAATGCTGCAGAAACGTGTGTAGACTTCCCCAGATCTGTGCCTCGACACAATTCTGTCTCTAAGCTCTATAAACATTTCCTTCCGCTTGATGGCTTGGTTTTTGCTCACCTGTAGGACTTTCTATAGAAAGGTGTGTGCCTTTTTTAATCAGTATAATCAGTTGAATTGACTACAGGTGGACTACAAACAAGTTGTTGAAACATCTAAGTGATGATAAATAGAATTGGATACACATGAGCTGTTAGCAAAGGGTCTTGAATACAGTACTTGTGTCATTCTGAAGTTTCAGTTTATCATTTGTAATAAATTTACAACAGTTTGGAAGTTCCTGTTTTCACTTTGTCATTCTCACGTATTGAGTGTTGCTTGAGGTAGGAAAAAATCAATTTCAGTGATTTTAGCATAAGGCTGCAACATAGCAAACTGTGAAAACAGTGAAGAGGTCAGAATTCACTGTAATATTAAAAAGTTTGTAATTTTCATCAAGAAAGATAAATATGCATTTTCTCAAACCAGCTTAGTCCAATCCAGGGTCATAAGGGTAAAGATCATAAGACAGACCCTATCCTAGTACCATCACATGCAAGACAGTAGCCACCCCGGATGGGAAACCAGTCCATCATGTTGCCCACTCAAACAGGGCCAGGTTTAGAGTGACCTTAACCTGCACATGTTTGGTGATGTGAGAGGATACCTGGAGTGCCTCGTGAAAGCCCACCACACACGCTGGGAGAACAATGAAACTCCCCATAGACAATAACCAGGTGCAGGATTCAAACTCAGGATAGTGAAGGCAGCAGAATTAACCACCATATCACCCTTCCCTGCTTGCACAGTTTTAAATTAGCCAACAAGTAATTGTGTGGAAGAAAGTCCTTGACTGGTGAACTGACATCTTGCCCAGGACTAATTTCTACATTCTGCCAGCTCCTGCCATGATAGACACCAACCTGATGCCATCCTGCAGTGATTAAAGTGAATGCAATGATGGATTTATAAGTAGCAAAAGGAAAAAGCATGCCTTTATCTAGTATATAATGAAACACCACTGTGTGTGTGTGTGTGTGTGTGTGTGTATGTGTGTGTGTGTGTGCACATGCAAGCATTCATTCAAAAAGTCTGATTGGTCAGTTTAGCTTTGTTCTGTTTGGTCAGTTTGGCTTTGCCTGCTCTGTTGTTTAGGGATGATGACACAATACATTAGGAGTGCGAAGTTCATTTCCTGATTGTGACTGTTTTATTTTTATTTTTACAAAAAGTGAGTTAACATGGAGCATTTCAACAGCAACAAAGCGAATAATGTACTGGGTCTCTAAATACTAACAGGGCGCAACCTGATTCACCTTCAAAGACAGGACATATTTTCAGAAATACAAATTATGTTTTAACACTGGGTAATGGGAGCCTATCTGTTATTGGTTATAATAGAAAGTGGACAGGAGGCAAGCGAGGTGACTCGAAATGACAGAGTCTGAGAAGAAGGCTTTACGAGAACATTATTGAGAGAGGAAGAGGGGAGCAAGAGAGGTTAAGACAAACAATGATACAGAGAAAAGGCATAGGAAGTATGCTGAAGGTACATGTAAAGTAGTCAGTCAGTCAGTCATTTCCCAACCCGCTATATATCCTAACACAGGGTCACGGGTCTGTTGGAGCCAATCCCTGCCAGCACAGGGCGCAAGGCAGGAAGAAACCCCTGGCAGGGCGCCAGCCCACCACAGTACATGTAAAGTAAGAGATATCAAATGTTAAATGCTTTTAAATGTATTCTGTTATGAATTTAATGTAAAACCCATCATTTGACAGAGAGTAGTTGGTCTCTACAACAGCAACACATGCTACCAGGATGAGCTGCAGCCCCCATATGATCCTGATTTGGGCAAAATGTTATGTTTCTTAACACAACTCTTTATTTTTTTAACTTCAGGAAATCCATAATGTATCATTTTCTTATATTCATGCAGTCAGTTTTTAATCATAGGCCACTTTTTGCAATTCAGGGTTACAGGGGCAGAAGCGTAACCCAGCAGCTATGAATACCAAGCAGGAACCAACCCTAGATGGGATGCCAGTCCATCAGATAGGCCACTCACAAACTTTGACTTTATTGTCGTTCATTATCTTGTCTGTTTTTACTGCATCAGTATGAGTTTTCTGTGAAGCATGTTTTAACAAAAGTACTATAATAAATTAAATATTATTATTTACTTGTGCATGATACTGTCATTTTACATATTGCACTAAGCAATGTATTACAATTAGAACATTTTTACCCTCTTTGACCTATTTTCTACCTATAAAATAACATTTTTATTCTACATTCTTTACTCCACTGTCCGGTCTTCAGATTTTCTTGTACAGTTACCTTCATGTCTGATGAAGCTCCCAGAAGTCCCTGCTGCCTAGTTTTATGGGTCGCCTCTTTCTGAAACTGTATGTAATGACTGAGAACAAAAGGAAATTACCAGCTTTTAAAGCTGCAACAGACACTTCTAGCACTCTTAATGCAATAACTGCTGTTCCTTGGAGCCATAAATACAGCAGCCCTGGCCAGGGTTGGGGATTTGCTGACTGGCCTGCTGTTAATCACGCCAGCGGCAAGAGTGCCCAGCAAGACCGAGATAAAGAGCACCTTAAAAAAGTGAGGCGGTAGGAAATATAATTGAATTTTCAGATTACAGTGAAAGGGAGATAGAAGGACTGCTGCAGCTGCTGCTACTAATCTCTAAAGAATAGTGTATCTGGGTGGCATCATTTACTTTAAAAAAGGTTCCCTTTAAAACTTTAAATTAGTCTTGTAGACCATTTATTTGGAAATTAATTTCAGGGACTTCTATTGCTGTCTTTTTTAATGTAGGTGTCTTGATAAATTGTATCAATTTCTCTCTTAAAAGTATTCCTTAGAACATTAGAGAACACTGAATGTGGCACAATAGGTTATGTGGTTTCTATACAGTGCTTGGACTCCAGTTCAGTATCCAGCCAGGATGCCTTCTATGTGGTCTTTCTCCCTGCTCTCTCACACTCTGGGGATTGATGTCTCTGAACTGGCCTGGTAAGAGCGAGTTCATGAGTGCGGCCAGTGCCCAGAGCTACGAAGAGAATTGTATGGACTCTACAGATGTAATCTGTGATGAGCAACATGTTCTATAGATGTGTTTTGTTTGATTTTTGGGTTTGTCTTTATCAGGATTCCATTTCTGAGACATATTTTTAATACTGATTTATTTCAGCAAAGTTCTATTTTTACCTGGTTTACGAGATATGTTTAGATATGTTATGCATTTTATGAATAGGCTGGCAGATTCAGTTTGCATTATGGATATGCAACATATTTAAATCTCTCATGTTGTTAGCTTTATTTCCAAATAGTCCCTAGTCTCAGGATTGTTTTTGATCACAGCATTCATTTTAGTCTTGTTTTGCTTTCTTGTTATTGGTGGCCTTTCATTTACAATCTCCCAGCTTTGACACTCTGCGAGTTCAACTGCTCATCAACACCTCAGGTCTCATTCACAAAATTTTGCATGGATTCAATTGTTGAAGTATGCTTAAGCCAAAAAAAAATCCAGTTTATGCACTGTGAAGGATAACCCACATTCTTACCCAACTGGAATATCCTTGACGTAGAAGGACAGGGAAAGACAGCTAGCACAGGGCTTTGTCTACAGGGCAGCGAGCCAAAGGTTGGATCCCTGCATGGGTGCCCACAAGGCATGTCAGGTATTGTAGTCCCATGTGGACCGCCAGGGGAAGCTGCAGGATGTCGGAGTCTCTACTCCTACTAACTGCACATTCATGTCACCAGAAGCACTCCCAGGGATTAGGTAAAAGGAGCTGCCTGCCTCACATGGACAAGCCAGAGTTGTGCTTATTGCATATATTTGTGGCTCTGGTGGTGGGAAACACTTAATAAAGAAGAGTTTCCCACAAAGAAAGACTGTTTGCCTTTTATGCTTGTGTCTGTGCATGTTTGTGTTGGGTGTTTAGGAAGCTGGAGCACCTCCCTCGTATCCAGAACACATTTGTACGCAATTTACCCTTTAGAAATTACAATCATCTTGTAAATGTGCATCCGTGTACAAGCCTCAAACCCCGCCAGGTTGTCACCCTGAAACAACCATATATGTACTATGCTATTTAATTTATACATATGTGGTCGTGATACTGCAGACCTTCATTGGCTAGCAGAGCAGCCTTCCACCTGAAGCATCCAGCCACCACATGCAGCACCATCACATCCGCCAAAGCTAATTGGCCTCATCTTGGCATCACAGATGACTTGGGCATTAATGAATTGTTACTGCTTATGATTAACAAAAGCAATATCATTCTCATGATTTGCCATTACTGCAATATGAGTGGAGTCAATTACCCCAATTGTGTTAAGAAAACCGGACACTGCTGCCAATTGCATTTTTATGTTGGCCTGTGAACCCACATCATACAGAACAAGAATATAGCACTTTGTCAAATGGATTGTGGCTTCTATAACAGCAGACATTATGGAGCCAAATCTTGGCTGAAATATTCTTGACTTGTCAGACAGGTCACTCTGGTAGGTGTCTGTTGCCAGAACAACAAGTAGTGTGCATTTCTGTTGCTGTCCCAACTCAGCACATAGTTCCAAGAAAACAGCAAAAAGTCCCCCAAGTTCCTGAAAGATAGTTCCCTTCATATATGACCACTTGCATAGTGTTTAGGCAGCACTAAACAAACTATCTTGTGTCAAACCATTAGGCTGTAAATAGGCTATAGGGCATGAGATTTATTGTATAACTTTCAGTAAACAGGAAGAGAATCACACCTGTTTTTACTGTGCTTTGTTTTCTAATCCTGAGAAGTGACAACAGGTAACCAATATAAACTGACGAAAAACAAAAAAACTCTTTAATACAAATACTCAGCATTGGTTTTGTAAAAGGGAGCTAAAATAGAATTTGCACATCATATCCATTACTCTTGAGGTTTAATATTTGTCACATCAAATCACATTATAATAATGGCTCAGTTGTATTAATTGTGTTGTGAGTCATTATTTATTTGGTTTGGCTGCATTTCCCTACTTGATTAAGGGTGTGGATACTTCTTATTTCAATGAAATGTTCCATATGCATGGATCAGAACCACTGTAAATATGTGCAAGTTGTCCCATTAAGTTGCCTTTTATATCTCCAGACTTTTGCGTGGAAAGTTCTGTACGCAAATTTCAGGCCTTTTTTCTGGGCGTATGTGAGGTTTATAAATCTGACATAGTCCTTATTTATCTCAAAACAATCTTCTGGCACTGATTTGTTTCTTAACATAATCAGAATTAGGAGTAAGACCTTACTAGGGGTAATTAAGTCGGATAGTATATTTAGGTTAACCGGAAGATGAGGAGATAGGGGTGGTACTATCATTTTAAATGTTCTTATGTTCATTTTTTTTATTGAAGCCCCAAGATTTCGGACCACTTTGAGGTTATCAGCAATACCAGGCAGACAAGCCCCAATACACAATCCTAAGAATAGTCAAGCAAGATCAACAAATACAGTAAATCACTTAGCCTTCAAAATTCACCTAAAACAGAAGAACTCACCTTTCCAGAGAATATTCACAGTGAAACACCAGGAATTGTGGAAGACCCTCCCAATTTACAGGTTGGAGGGAAGTCAATCATGGTGATTGGCAGGTGGCTCCACATATTGTGGGATAACCCACAAAACACATGAAACATAACAAAGGCAGCTTATATACACAGATAAACCCAAAACCAAAAATTGAAGCACATAATTAACATAAATCAAAAAAGAACAAAAGAGAATAACCCTGGCCAGGGGAAAGAACCAGGCGGAGATTTGACACTGACGGTTTATGGTCATCCATCCTCTTGTTGGGCTTTGTGGGGAATTCTCTGAGACATTCAAGAGCTTTTCTGAGGCTTAAATTCATTTTGGACCAGCAAAGTTTGAAGCAGGCTAGTAGAGCTGGGATTAACCCCCCTGGCCTGTGAGCATTTTTAAAGGCTTCACACCTCCTTCAGCATGTGGAAGACTCCACTTCATAACAATTGCAGTCATGTGATGCCTCCAAATGCCATTGTGTAAATACTGTTAATAAGTTAACAGAAAAAAAACAAGGAATACATAAAAAAACACACATAACTATGTGTTAATATGACAGTTATGTATTAAACTCTGCAGGTTTAATGACAAAAAATGTTTGGTATTTATAATTTACACTTTTTTGCCTTCTTATTTTTTCATGTGGGCAACACCAGGAAATTTTGATAGTATTACAAGTAAAGGAAATTTCCCACATAAGACAGAAAGGATTTAGTTATGACGGTGTGTAAAACCAGACCCTAAAGTAATTCTCAAACCTCATACCTACAAAAGAGTCTTAATGGAAAATGAATGAATAGACCAATCAATGAATGAACAGTCCATTTAGCTGAACTCTCCACATTTTGTGTGCATAGTTGACATGCAACACATCACAACTCTTCGGTGCCATGATAAGTGAGTATATCAGCCTACCTTGAAACTCTCAGGAGACATTTTACAACACTATCTACCATTATGAGTCAGTATTTAGTAGATGGCAGCCATGATAGCCTTGAGGCTATGTGCACATGTTTCTCTTGTTTATTTTAGATAGATAGATAGATAGATAGATAGATAGATAGATAGATAGATAGATAGATAGATAGATAGATAGATAGATAGATAGATAGATAGATAGATAGATAGATAGATACATTTTTACAGAGGCTGTTTAAGAAGATCAGAAGCTTTGTCAGGTGTCATTGTGATTGTGAGTGATCCGCCTTTTCAGGTCCAGCCACACTTTCTCCATTGAACTGAGATCTGGACTCTGACTTGGCCACTCCAGGACAATCACATTATTGTTTTGAAACCATTCCAGTGTAACTTAGGCTTTATGTTTGGGCTTGTTGTCTTGCAGGTTTCCTGCAGACCCTTTTGGGTTTTCCTTCAGGATGTCAACTTATTTTGCTGCATTACTTTTCTTCTCATATGCCTTCCAGGGCCTGCTGTGGGGTTACAGTGAGGGTGGAGTGTTAGTGTTAATGTGCAGTGTAACATGGCATTTAGTCTGATGGCCCAAAAGCTCCGTTTTATTCTAATTAAAGTATAGAAGATTCTTCCAGCTGACTTCAGAGTCTCCCATGTGCCTTCTGCTGAGATGCCATGTGTGTTTTTTCCCTTTGGAACTCTCCCATGAAGCTGCAACTGGTGAAGCACCCAGGCAACAGTTGTTGTCTGCACAGTCTCTCCAGTCTTAGTGACTGTAGCTTGTGACTCCTTCAGAGTTCCCAGAGGTCTCTTGGTGACCTCCCATACTCATCTTCTTCAGGACAGCCTACTCTAGCAGATTTACAGCCATGCCATACTCTTTCTACTTCTTCATGATCGATTGAGCTGGATATTGATTAACCTAAAGATTTTCTTGTCTCCATCCCCTGACTTGTGCTTTCACAAAGTTGCTTGGTGTGTTATTTTTTCATCATTATTTAGATCAGGCCAACATACTGACTACCCACAAGCTTCCTCTTCCACATCCAGATACATTTAGACTACACTCAAGTGAAACCACAGGCAGATGACCTCTATTGAACTAATTTTGTGACTTCATAAATCAATTTGCTGCACCAGTGATAGTTTAGGGGTCTCATATTAAAGGGGGTGAACAGTTTTTCCATCAATTGTTTTGATGTTTGTATTTGTAATTAATTTAGACCACTTTGCAGAAATTTGCTTCCACTTTGACATTAAAGAGTATTTTTCTGTTGATGAGTGTTAAAAAGCCAAATTAACTCCACTGTGATACAATGTTGTATAACAAGAAAATGTGAGAACTTCCAACGGGGTGAACGCTTTCTATCACATCAGTATATGACATACAAGTAAGAATTTCATTGCACTCTGTACATGTGAAAATACTGACCCTGTAAACCTGAATTGTACTGCAGAATCCAGAAAGAATTTTTACATGTGCTTTTCTCACAAGGTTTCTATTTTGTTCTTTTTTATTGAAGAGACAGCAGAAAATTTCTATTTATTTCCAAGTGTTATTATATTCTAATGATTTATTGTTGCTTACAGGCAGTGTAACACAATTGTCAGCACTACTGCCTCAAAGGTCTAGAGTCAATGATTCTGAGCCTGTATTGGGCACTGCACTATGTTTGGAGTATGGATGTTCTCCCTCTGCCTAGGTTTTATTCTCCAGGTACTCCATCCAACCTCCGGCATCCCAAAGATATGCAGGTTTATGTTAATTGGGATCCATGTGAATGAGTGGGGCCATGTGTAAGCCACCATCCCCAACTGCTACAAATCAAACACCTTTATTCCACTGCCGAAAAAAAGAGCAAACCTAACTGTCTGAACGACTATTGGCCCATTGCATTGACTCTTATAGCGATTGAATGCTTTGAGAGAATCATTATGAGCCACATTCAGACATTCATACCCAACACAATGGGCCCCCTACAGTTTGCACATAGACCAAACTGGTCGACAGAGGATGAAGTTAGCACAGTATTGCATACAGTTCTTCGCACCTAGAAAACATGGACTGCTGTGCCCAGTTGCTGTTTATTGATTATAGCTTGGCTTTTAATACTGTGATAGCAGCTAAGCTCACCAACAAGCTCTTCACTCTAGGTGTGCTACCTGTTCACTGCAACTGGGTCCTGGACTTTTTAACAGGCAGACCCCAGTCAGTCAGGCTGGAGAACAACATTTCCAAAACAATAATCATAAATACAGGAACCCTACAAGGATGTGTTTTGAATCCCATGCTGTACTCGCTCTTTACCCGTGACTGTGCCACTTCCCAAGCGTAACACCAGTATTATTAAATGTGCAGAAGATACCACTATCATTGGACTGGTTTCTGGGGATGACGAGTCAGCACGCAGGAGGGAGGTGGCTGGCCTTGTGAAGTGGTGTCTGGACAGTAACTTCTTTCTTAACACCAGCAAAACAAAAGAGATGATTGTTGAAACACAGAAGAAGAAAGGTCAGCACCCACCACTGTACATTGGAGAGGAAGAGCTGGGGTATGGAAAGCCTCTAAGCACTCGTATTTTCTGAGAATGCTGAGGAAGTTTGGCATGCCAAGCACTATCCTCAGCAACTTCTTCAGATATACAATTGAGAATATCCTCACCTACACCATCACAGTCTGGTTTGGAAACAGTATGGCACAGGATCGCAAGGCTCTACAACAGGTGGTAAAATCAGCTCAAAATACCTTTGGAGCAAAATTCTCCACAATAGAAAACTTCCATAATGCTAGAGTTCCTTGGATGGCCTGTAACAACCCACCGACAACATGAACTGTTCATACAGTGCATAGCAGCAAAAACATCAAGGCTAAAAGACAGTTTTCTCCCTTATGCAATCAAGCTTGCAAATAAAACCAATTGACGGCTCCTCCCTTCTGCACTGCAGGCCAGCGTGTGTCTGGAGGATTGAAGGCCATCTTGAGACCAAAAACCCACAGAGCTTACATTGAATAATTGATTTATTTGCATGTGCGCTCTTACTTCTGTTTGTTTTTGCATTTCCTTTTCACCAGAGTGTTTTTAGCTTATTGTTGCATATACTTGACTGTTGTTGGGTATTCTTGTATATTGCTAGAGGACTCACAGAATAAGATTTTCATTGCACTGGGTACATATGACAGTGAAGTTGAAGTTGCTGAGATAGGCTCTCCACACCCAAGTTAGATGGAGCAGCTTGAGATTGTAATGTTGCGTTGTTCATTTTGTTCTAATATTATGACTTTTCTAGGGACAGTGGTGTGCAGTGGTGCGAATGTACCTTATAGATTAAGTTTCAAACCCATCCGCTGTGAAAATGCAGTTGGCTTGATATTTTTCTCCAGATAGTCCACATACCCTCCACAACTTAAAGACTTAAATTAAAATGTAATTATAATTCATTGATAAATTGGCCCACTGATGTTGTAGGGTGTAGCTGACTGTCATCCCATCCACCTTGTACCCAAGTAATGCCAGGATGGGTTCACTTCAGCAGAGTGCCATGGAACCCAAAGCTGTTTAGAAATAACAGATGGATGGATGGAGGAAGGAAGGATGAGTGGATTTTCAAGTCCCATTGAGTTCAGTTTTAGTGTTGTGATGGCCACAGTTTATCCGGTCAGCACTGGTCCCAAGTTCTGCCAGGGTACCCACACTGGGGACAGTATAGAGCTGCCAGTTAATCTAATCTACAGGCAACAACCACACCAGCTGCACTTCAGAACAGGTATCTTTAGACCCAGCCAGTACTTAGATGGGAGAGCATCTAGGAAAAATCATGGGTTACTGGTTGAAGAGGTGTTGGTGTGGATCTGTATGTCCCAATGTAGTGACAGGGACACTGTGCTGCAAAAATGGCTCTGCCCCTTGAATGAGACGTAAAACTGAGGTCAGTTGTCATAAAAAAAGCCCTAGGAGTCTTTTGTAAAGAGTAGTGTGTACCCAAATGTGTTTGCTGAATTGCCCAACACAGCCTGGTCTTTCTGGCCCCCGAATTATCCGCTGTCGATCCTTCTCACCCTTTCGCCACTTAACAGCTAATGTGTGGTCAGCTGCTGTAGCTGCCACTACATCATCAAGGTGGATGCTACACATTGGTGGTGGTTGAAGTGGCTCCCCACTGTCTATGTAAAGTGCTTTGAGTAGGTTAGAAAAGCACTATATAAATTTTGTTAATTAATTATTAATTTGACATAGTTTTGAAGATTCTTGAAGAAATCCCATTCAGACATAGTGGGAATATGCAGGCTCCACACAGAAAATGACCAGGTGCAGGATTTCTAGCCAGGATGCAAGTATCAGCCGCTACACCATCATGGATGGAAGTACTTCTCTAAGTCATGAGCAATTATATATTATTATTTGGAATTTACAGACATTTTTCTTTTATATTTGATTGGTCCATTCATAAGCAACATCAAGTAATTGTTTTATTTATAAAATATATACTTTTAAATATATTACATAAAGAAGTATGTGTTATTTGTTTTACAAATATACGTATTCGTACAATACGAACGTAGACAGGGTAACGGACTTGATTTCCTCAAGGGCGTTTAGTATGCAGCCTTCAAGGAGTCACATTCCCATCCTTGGCCACGAGGGGGCACCTAGCTGCCTTTTTCCCTAAGTTCCTGAAGCGCTTGGTGTGAAAATGTGGCTCCATTTCCTCATAGGGTTCAAATGAACTAAGCAACGAAACAGTAGGGACATGACTATGGCAAGGGGGTGGACGTTTCCACTTACCGCTAATAAATGAATCCCGTAATTCACAAATGCGCTTGTGGCGCCATCTCGTGGTGCTTTGTAGGAAGTGCAAGTGCGTATTTGCGTTCCGAACTCCATCCACCTCACTCATTTTAATTAAAAAAAATAAAAAACAGTACCCGCCAGGGCCAAACGTCTCAACTTTAACGAGTGAAAGTGGCTGTTTTCATTTTATTGCATATGACATGGTGTGTGTTACTGAAACAAATAAATGAATGAATTAAATACGTAAAAGAATAAGCAGTAAAACATACATTTTTTGAATCGTTTAATTATGTATATTCAAATTTCATGTTGTTATTATTTATCTGATTTTATTCCTCCATAAACAGGACCTGATCCTGCCATGTCTCTAAAGCTTTGATTTTCTTAAACTCGTCTCACTATTACTTCCATACACGTGAGTCTCACAGTGGGTAGCACTGCTGCTTCATGAAGCTGTCACCCTGCTGTCTGCAGTTTGCATGTTCTTTCCATGTCAGCGTACCAGTAAACTGTATGAGTAGCTCGTCTGTCTATGGATAATCGGTAGTTTTGAGATCAAGTTATTGTTGATCAGTGCATAACGGACATTTTCCAAAAATTTTATAGTGTTTTTCCAGCCATAGTGGCTGCACTTCAGAACAGGCAGTTCACATGGCGCTAAGCATGTTTGGCCCTGCCAGTGCTTGAATGGGAGACCATCTAGGAAAAGTTCAACAGAGTGTAGTTTCAGTCCACAATATGTATGAGATCAGTCACGTAGCACCCCGACATCACAATACGCCCACAACATCAGTATTAAAATGCCAGTTGGATTCCCAGTTACACTATGGTTATGGTTAGGGTTATCTGACTCAGAAGGTGTTTCATGATTGACGTTGTGGCCTTTGTGTGACTTACATCATACCTATTGCATGGCTGCAGTTAGACCTATCTCAAAAAGTTTGAGTTTCTGTTGAAAGAGGTGTTGGTGAGGCTTACCCTGCTGTCTGCATGTGGATTGCAATTCCCCCATGCAGTAACAGGGACACTGTGCTGTAAAAATTGCCACAGTCCTTCGGTTGACACATTAAATGAGGTCTTGACTCTCAGTGGTCATAAAAGATCCCTGGGCATCTTTTGAAAAGAGTAGGGTGTACCCCAATGTCCTGACTAAATTGTTCACCATGGCCTGATCATTTGGGCCCCCCTAATCATCTCCTGCCTGGCTCTCTCACCCCTTCACCACCCAAAAGCTAATGTGTGGTGTTCATATTGGTGCAAGAATGGCTGCCATCTCATCATCCACATGGATGCTACACTGTTTTGGTAGTTGAAGTGGCTCCCCACTATATAAAACTCTTGGAGTACCTTATAAAAGCATTATATAAATATAATAAATTATTATCACATTCTTGAATTAAAAAACGCATTGTTACAGTGATATTATTACATTGATAAATTCAGAAGTTGTTCTATATCATATCAGATGTTTTAATTTGTGTTTACATCTTTAAATGCCGACGTAGTGAGGATGGAGCCTTTATCTTTAATATTTGCTCCTCCTGAGGCTTTAAATGCTGCTTGGTAAGATTAAAAAGCCTGCTGCTTACTGCGTAATGCTCCCTCCTTGGAGAAGAAGATGGAGGCAAGTGAGATAAATCGACAAAACAAATATGCTGACAGGCTAAGCTGAAAGGTCGATGAGGTCCAGGATGCCCCCGTCCCTGGGCAGCCTGCCCTCAGCTGGGAGGTGCCACACTGACGGTGGCATGGGGCAGGCAGTCTACTGACGCTCGGCGGAGGCCCCGCTTGCCCACCTCTAATAAATCTGCCGTCCGCCTCTGGCTTCCATACCGTGTCAGGTGGGCTTTTTAGTGGGAAGTGGGAGCACATTGATTTTTTCCCTTCTTCTTCTTTCAGTGTTTCGTTTAATCTCCACTTCCTGTGCTACAATTACAGCGAATTTAAATTGTTCCCATATTGAAGGGTAAAATTAAAAGTGAAAGTTGACCTTTCTTCAGTAAAGGGGCTGCAGGGCAAAATGTGGCCGGCTGTTTGCAAAAGGAAGAATGTCATTTGTCACGAACTGAGCTCTGTTTAGGCAGATGGCCGCTTCAAAACACACGAGCGGTTTGCCTGTTTATTTGGATACGCGGAATCGAGAAACTTATCGGCTTTCTTTTAAAAGAAACGTTTAACACACGAGAAGGGTTTTTTTTTAACGAAAGCCAGTGACATTCATTATAGGGTCCCGCGTCGTGCAGTGAAGGCAAAATTACGACGGCGAAGCGTCGGCCTCAAAACCGATCGGTCGCAAAGTCCACAGTAAATGAAGGTAGAAAAGGAAACAAAACACAAGAAAGTAGCCTACCGTGGGGTGCTGCGAGGCCGCGCGTGCCATCGGATTTAGAGAGCTTCTGTTACTGATGTTCTTATTACGCGATGAGTATTTAAATGGGTTTATCGAAATTATTACATCAGAAACAATGTACTATCTGAAGACAGCATTTGACCCCTTCAGTAAAATACGTCTGTAAGGCAACATGCGTGGGTAAACCTTTCAGTAAATGACACTTACTTTGGTTACATATTATGTTTTAATATGGTAAATGTAAAATACAATAAAGTAAAAAAAATAATCATGTGCAAATATATATAAAGGAACTTAGACCCTTTGGGTCGCTGTGCCTATCTACAAAGGCCGTTATTTTAAGATATATGTGCATATACACTGTTAAAAATCAAAGTGCCAGTGTGGTTCTTCAGATGCCATACGGGAACCATGTTTGGTTTTTCGAAAGAACCATCCAGAAGAACTTTTTTTTTTTCTAGATCAACAAATACCAAAAATAGCCATGAACGGATAATAACAGATCTGTAAAATCCCGGTGATTCTTGATTTTAAATGTACTCTTGCTTCATATAATAACAGACTGTGTTCAGGCCTACTAGACATTAAATATTTCTGTTTTATCCTTATATTATGAACCTTTTAAAGCCAAAAGAACAAATTTCATATAGGCAAAACACCCTCCCAGGATGATTTGTTTTTTGTCAAGCTGTGGGTCTACAGGAAACTAGACAACCCAGGTATGAGACAGTTTATAAGCAGCATTTTTAAGAGTGTAAAAGATTGAATTTGGGAGTACACGTCCGTAATTTTGTATTTCGGGGTATCAACAAAACGGAACAGTAATCAGACAGGTGAATATTCTTGACATACACTAAATAATACAATTTAACAGAGGTATAAAGCATATATTCTAAACAGGAAAAAATATACCTTATTTCATTTCCCAAACTCTTCTATCAGTGTAAACTTACATGAAATTATTTAAACAGAATACGCTCGCCTAAGGGCCGCTTAATGCGAGTCAGTTCTAAAACGGAATACACTGCTGCTACTTGTCTACAGTCAATAATCGCAGGGGGAATGTTCTCGTGTGTTGCTTTTCTTATTTCACTACAGTATGATGACGATGATAATAGTAATAATCAGAAGAAGACATCCATTTTCTAACCTGCTTATCTTTAGCAGGATCGCGAGGAGACTGGGAATCTATTCCAGCAAGCATTGAGTGCAAGGCAGGAACAACCCCTGAAAGTAATAATAATAATAATAATAATAATAATAATAATAGATATTAATATTATTATTATTATTATTTAGAATACCGCTCTTGCTTTCCAGCTCCAGTCGTTTTCTGTTCGAACTCTGTACGTTCTCCCTTGTCTCATTGGACGTTTTTTTTCCCACTCGTGACCGACTACACAGGTAAATCAGCCACTCGAAATGTGCCTTGTGTTTATGTGTGCGCAGGGCCATCTAATGGTAGGGTTGCCTCGTGCCTTGTCTCCCTGTGCGGTAAGCTGCGGGTCCTCCGCAACCATGAATGGGATGTAGCGGGTTAGAAAATTGATAGCAATTCAGTTATTTCCAAATAATGACTGATATTATTACAGTGGTTGCTGTCTATCGTTATTATTAGCGTTTTATGATCATATACTACGACTACCCTGCATTTTATAGATACCACGTCAATCAGCGGAGCGTTTCTTGAATTTCCTTGGTGTGCTAAGTCACGGTTGTTAAATTTGATTTTGCATTGTAATCTTGTTGGTCCATGCTATATTATTAAAGGGAATGTGCAAAATTAAATTGATCAGTTGACTGAGTGATACTAGTACGAGCTTTGAAAGGCACAATGAGATAGATAGATAGATAGATAGATAGATAGATAGATAGATAGATAGATAGATAGGCACTATACTATAAACAAGAAAGATGCTATATAATAGATGGGCAGATATATATGAAAGTTTCTATATAATTAATAGATGGCAAGGACACGAAATGGTTCAACCAAACAACTTTCAACTGTTTTCAGTTAATGGCAGGCATCGAGCTATACACAATATGTTAAGGTATTTTAACTATTATAAATTACCTGTGCTTGTGCCATCTCTATTTTAGTCTGATTCATCGATTCTTTTACTTTTTAACCACATTTCGTTATGTCTGCAACGCTAAGTGGGCTTTATACGAGATTTCAAAGGAAAAAGTACAATATATCACAGAAAATATGACAATTTTTTTCAGCCTGCTCTGCACGCGTCTTTGTATGTTTTTTTCTCTTTCAAGTAATTTATTTTAAGTTAGTGCAACCTTAGACGCTGGAGTCGAATTTGGGTTTCTTACTTGTTAAAGCTTACTGCGCTGAACCCCAAAGGGAATACACCTTTCATTAGGTAGGACCACAATAATCAAATTGAGTTTACATTTTGAAAAGGTGTTTTTTTAATGTATTAAACTGATTCTTCCTAGTGGATATAAAAAAAAAATAAAGCGCCATCCGACACAACCACCCATCCTTAACGAGGCCCCAACCCACCCCTAAGCACGAAGACCTCATTAGCATGTAAGCCCCGCCCTTTGTGACTTAAGACGCAAAAGGGCCAATCCAAAAAGACATCATTTATCAATGTCATGGTGTCAGCCACTAAGGCACGGGCTGGTTAATTACCGCTCAACCAATAGCGACCGAGCGCTTCTCTCAGCAGGCGGATAAGTAGAGCTGCCAGAAGCCATGCGGGTCGGCAATATGAATGGACGAGTTGCGGCAGACCTGTCTGCACGGATTTGGCACTCAGGAATCTTACCCCGCTGTGCCTGGAACTGCATTCAAAACCAGAGAGATCGTTAAGTCGGGATATGTGCTTGTGTTCAAAATGTTGCTTTTGCTTCTTCGATTAAAGGTGTCCACGGGGGTTACTTCGTACGTTTCCGTTCTTCCATACAATTCGCACCCCCTCTCGATTTCGATTGTGATTTAATACGCGTATAATTACACCCAGCCCGACCCCTTTAGTAACCTTAGCCCAAGTGTTCTGTGGGGCCTAATGTTAAGCAGACATGTAACCGTCCTTAAACCTACATTAAATGCCATGGGGGAGCAGTAATCTATACAATGGGTTACAAAGGCATAGGGGCTTCCTTGAGAGCATTATTGATTCCAGCCATAAACATAGTCCAGTAAGTGAAGGAGAGCCTTTCGGTCATAGTTAAAGTATGTTTTTTTTGGGAGGGTGGGGGCGCACTGAATTCCATTCTATGTTGGCTGAGCTGACTCACGTGGCAACACAACACACTGCTGTATATATATTTTTTCCTTACCCCCGACCGTTTCCTGTACCTGACTTTTACAATAAAGGGTGACAAGGAATAGGTATTTCGAAATAAATATGGCTGCAACGCAGGGCACGCAACTACAGCACCCAATTTAGCGATGGCAATCCTGGCAAAGGAAAATTCCAGGTATGTGTGAGGAAATTCAAGAGTACACAGGGGCAATGTATATGTATGTAACCTGTCCTTGCTTGTCCACCTATTTATCCAGGTTTACATTAAAACATTAAGTCGATAAATATTTATTGTAATTACTGACCATGGTATGTATACGATTTGTCGCGCAGTTTAGGGTGACGCCAGGCTGTTTTAAAAGCTGCAATTATGTAGAAGCGCTCGTCGGATTCATTCGTTTTTAACGTCAATTTAAGGACTGCTGCATTGCCTGATTTCACTGGCCACATCTAACGGTTTTCCTCCAGAGGTGGAAGGTTTAAACCTTTTAGATACCCCACATCCACTCTCCCCTCCACCCCCCACTCTTGTCGGAAGGCTGGCGCCAAGGTTCAATATGCTCCTTTTATAGAAACTCGAATTTGGTTCCAGACGTTTTCTCTCACGAACACACGGCGAGCAGATGACTCGCTGCTTTTTTTTTCTTCCTTGTCCAAGACTAGCCGCCACTCTTCTGGAGAAACGCTTAACATATTTGGCAATGAAATGATTTTTTAGGATCACCTTAGCGATTTCAAACGTGCTAAAACATCTCAAGGCACTCCTTTTTTCTTTTCAATTTATGAACCGATCCTTCTTTAATGTGTATACCATCCTTCAAAGAGAGCGTCGTTACGAGGTTCTAAAAGGCAATCAATAAAAACGGCAAAGCGACGCAACATAATCTGATGACATATCATCCATCCATTTACCAGCATGCTATCCAGGAGGCTGGTAGCCGCCCCGTCAACTTTAGACTTAAGGCAGGACGCCCCCAAACCCCTCCCCATCCTGGAAGGGGAGAACGGTACACTTGTACTTTGGACACAGCGCCTTCCTATACTGAATACGAGAAATCAGATCTGAGATAAAAGTGAGAGTGGCGAGGTGACGCAGCAGGTAGTTAAGAGGCAGCCAAATGCGAGATATTAAAATACGATTTTAACTCTTTATACCAGACTTTTTTCCCGGGCTTTTAAACAAGGCTCAAGATGGTTTTATGCATTAGAACTGCTGCCTCAAATGTCCACAGAGCAAAGTTGGACAGCAATAGACAATGGAGTTCAGTGATCAGACTAGACTATATGATCAAATTCAGTACAGACTTAGCTGGATTAGAATTATTTAAATTCAACACAGAAGGACTGGCACACCATACAGGATTGTGTCCTGCCTGGCACCAGATGCTACCAAAAGTTAACATATCTATTGCTGTAGGACAGTGATGTGCGCAGAGTTGGAACTCAGACCCCTCCCATGACTAATGTAATTTAGTAGCTTCACTCTGTTGAGGAGCCAATCAAACTGCACACATCCTATGACTTTTCCCATCCTTTGCATTATATATCAGTGATGTTACACAACTTGCCTGGTCGTTTGCGTCTTTCTCAGCACACCCATTTTGAAGGCATATCTTGTGCTTTGTCCTCATAAAACATCTTTACAGGATGGTTCAGATTAGGGTTGTGGGAGGGATATCCGATTCATGAATAATGGTGACTGTTGAGTAGGTGTGTCTTGCAGTGGGTGTGTCATGCAGTCATGCTTGTTTCTCAGATTTTTGCCTATTGAGTTTTTCCACTGTTTAAACCATGTAACATAAAAAATGGGTAATTTCATTGTCTGCAGAACATGGCATATAACAGGGTTGAAGAAGGGGTGGGATCGGATGTCAGCCCCTCCCATATTTGGTAATTCTCCACTCACAGCACCACGTTCGAGTGTTAGTATTTAAGAAAGGTGCTGTGACATTACATGTGTACATGCTACGTGGGCTGGACGGGCAGAAGGAAACAGGAAGCACACCTGGAAGGAAGAGATATAGCTGGGAAGTTTTTATTCTCCCAGCACACTAGTAGATGGCAGCAGTCCCGCGGATCCACATCCAGTGGGAAGCCAGCAGGGCATACTGGGAAATGTAGTCCAGCAGGGCAGCCCTACTGGGGTCATTGGTTGCCACAAGAGGGCGCTATAGGGAAACAAGCTCCCTACTGTGATAATGGACTTATGTGTGACCCGGAAGTGCTTTGATCGGGCAATCACCCTAGCACCAGAAGTACTCCCGGGCGGAGCTGGGTTGTAGAGAGGCAACACTTGCCTGGAGGAGGACATTGTTGTGGTGACAGAGTTATTGGGAGGAGAAGGAAAACTTGTGGGATGTGCTTTTTGTACTGTGTTGAAGGTATTCATGGTTAATAAACAACCTTTATTTGAACCGGGGACTGTGATTCTGTGTTTGTGTCAGTGTTTGGGCTTGCTGATGCAAGGGGGTCCATCAAACGTGTACTTATTTATTAAATTTGCTAGTAATAATATTTGTTTATTCAATTCACTAATAATAGTATTGATTATTTATTCTTCCTTGTACAAAGTAAAAGCCACTCCCTACAGAACCAGGATGCAGCAGTATCAAATATTTGCAGCATTGTTAAGTCAGTGTAATTTTAGAAATGTCGGGACAGTTTTAGGAAACAAGTTAAGGTTAGCGGTTCGTCTGGTTAGGATTTAGTGTGAACAGTAAATGTAAACGTTCAGACATCTAACCTCGCCTCATTTAACAGCTGACACTGGCCCAAAAAGTGGATTAAAACTCTTTTGTTAATGGATGGATTTATATTTGTTTGTGTTTCTCCTCATAGGGTTTATTCCCAAGTTTGGTTCCCAGAGGTGGCACCTTACCTTACGCTCTACATGCAAGTAAAAGAGTCACCAATTATACTTGCATAATTGCACCACCTGGCAGCAAATCATAGTATCCAGTTAACACACAGAGGAGCACAGGGAGAACACGCTGACTTCAAACAGAGAATGAGTGGAGAAATCACACTAAAGTCCTTGAATATGTGAGGCTGTAACACTATTAAAATGAAAGGTACAAAGGAAAAAAGCAATGGCAGAGAAATGAAAAAAAAAAAAATCCACATAATTATTCCAGAAAGAACTTTTCATTTCAGGTATACATTAAACGGACTTTCGCTACAGTAACACCGGCTAAGCTCAGGTTTGCTTGGTCTTAGGATCCTGCTAGGTAGCACATAAAAGACTCCAGTATTGTTCTTTCAAAAGTCCACAGAACCAGAGCATATGAAAGCCCAAAAGGAAACGCTTCTTTGTCCAGTAATGGCTGAACGAGGAACCACAATAAAGAGCCATTAAAGAAGCAGAATTTTTAAGAGTGATATGTCCTCCCGGTTGTCGGAGTTCAATAAAACTAAATTGGATTGGATTGAGTGTGAATTTGTACAGTTACAATGATATGTCGTCCCGACACGACTATATCATTCACTGTGTTAGTCCTTCCAAAAAACGGATGGATAACTGGATACGTTCTTAGCTATCCGGTCATTTTTTTTCAATGATGACAGTGCCGGCAAATCTTTTCCCAACAATAAGCCGAACTGTTTCACGTTCAAAGACCAAATGCACTTTAAAAACATTATAAAATTCGAGCATACCGATGATTTATTTTATAGACCCATGGGGCAGAGATCACGAACACAGTATTCTCTTTATAACTTTGTACAATATTCCGCCTTATATTGGTCTTTTTTTTTATTTTTGTCAAGAGTCTGAAGCTGCGCCACATGCCCGCCAGCTCCCAGGCGTCAAAACCTCAATGGCATGAAATTCGGATTACATTAATAATACAGGCAGCTAATTATGAAGTCTCCCTTATAACCCTCCTATTTAAAACTCTCCCATAAATCTGCCTAAATTGGCGTCGAGACATACACGGGCACATCACATATAGCTATAGGCAGCCGTGCGCCACAAAAAAGATCATTGTACACGCAACATCCTCCAGACTATGAAGAAACAGTCGTCAGCTCTGGCTGGAATAAATCCTCGCGCACAGGCGATCTGCTCAGTGGAAGCCTCAGGAGATAAAATCAAGAGAAGTAACTTTGGTGGCAATGAAACTAACCGCACACCACTGAGCATTAAGGATAATAGCAATAATGGCATCCTCGTGCATAATTGCTAGAATTACATATACAAACGGCTGGCGTCCCGTCCGGATCTGAATCACAGCTTGTCGCATGCCAGCCGCCGCTCAGACCACAACGAACTAAAAAACATGAATGGTAGATATTTTCAGTCTGGGCTTGGTTCCAGCCTTGCTGTCGAGCTCTGATGTCGTGTTGTTCTTAATGGAGATAACGATTGAAAAAAAAACGGACTGATGCTATCAGGGAATGCGCTTAAGGACAACTGAGGCAAGATAATGAAGTTGACCACTCAACTTCACTACAATATGAATTGTATGAGGATATATATAAGAATACTTGCCAAACAATAGAAAGATTGTGTGTATGTATATGGAAAAATGTGAAAAGCATGCTTTAAAATCAACACAGAAAACAGGCATTACAACACTAAAATATATATGCTAATATTAATAACGAATATATGAAAAAGATGTACAAACACATAAATTCATCACAGCTTTTGTTTAACCCCACCCCAGAAACGCCTTGAATTTCGTAATTGCGAAATTGAATGCGAAATGAAATGTGTCCGTTTCACTCATTTCGCACGTGTGTTTTAAAGAACGTCGCATTTTCAACCTGTGGCATGCCTTTTTCTAACTGAAAGTTGGCAGTGCAAGTTTAACAGTCATTAAACAGTTATTCTACATGTGACCAACACCTTAAAACATTCCAAAAAAGTAGCATAACTTTACCAAACAACCAATACTCACACAATAAGACCTGTGAAAATCACAAACGGCTATAATAGCACTGTCCTGTAGCTTCATGATGCGCATGCGTCACTTTGATTACCTGCTGCTGCGTATATCGCCCAGTCGTCTTTTTTTATCACTCTTAGAAAATAAAAGTGCCAAAGTGGTCCGTCAGAGCGATGTCACAGGGGAACTATTTTTGATTCCCATAAGAACCATCCACATAAAAGTTCCAGAAATAATCTTTATTTGTTTAGATCCGTAACTGGTTCCATAAGTATATGAAGAGATAACAGATTTGTGAAATACCATTGGGCTCCTGATTTTAAAAGAACTCTCACTGTATTCGATAACACAGGCCATGTTAACGTTTCATTTGTCTGTTGATATCTTGCTGCTATACATTAAATGTTTCTGCTTTGCCCAAATATTTTTCAGTTCTCAAAGAACCAACTCCATATGCAAAGAAGCCTTCACAGAATGAAATGGTTCTTTGTCAAGCAATGGCTCAACAAGGAAAAGCGTAACCCAGTAAAGTGCCATTACAGAACCAATACTTTAAAAAATTCACGTTCCGGCCCGTGATGTCATAATATTTTATAATGATATTTTCTAAAAAGCAATCTGTAAATGTGTATAATTCCGTCTAGCAAGAAAGCAAAAAACAGGCTGTTTAATTTCGTGTTGGTGTTCTACGCCACACTGAAACGCCACGACTGCCACCGTGAGCCGCCGCACAATAACCTGCGCGTTTTATCTTTTGTGCTTTGTTTTAAAGTGACGATATTTTTTTTTTTCTTGCACTTATTTATTTATTTTTTTGGTGTTGTCCCTTTTCGCTGCACTTCACATGGAACGGATTTCATGCTGCTGGAAAGATTGCCTTTCCGCTAAATTACTGCACATGCCGTAAGATTGTAAAATCTCTATATTGATTTCAAATTATGAAACATTATCTTTAATGGCTTTCTCTGAATATTACACATTTCAAACCTATGCAATAACATTATCTTTAATGGCTTTCAATGAATGTTACATACTTCCATCCTATACAATAAAAATGTCTAGTCTTGTATTGCCTGATGTTGGTGCTCAGTTAATTTGTGCTGATCTCACACTCTTCAAATGAAGGTGCCAGAGTGGTTCCTTAGAGTTATGCCATAGGGGAGGCATTTTTGTTTTCTAAAAGTGCCATCTGCTTGAAGGTTCCAGAAAGAATTTGTATTTCTTTAGACCAGTAATAGGCAAACAGCAAATACCCGTGAGTAGATGATAACAGATTTGTGCAATAACAATGGGCCCTGATTTTAAAGGGCTCTTGAAGTAAAACATGCTAATTTCAGGTTTTCCTGATCCGATAGTGTTATACGGCCTGCCATACACTAAAGAGCCTTTACATATTAGGGAGTTTTTCAAAGCACAGAGAACCAACTTCATATGCAAATAACCCTTCCCAGAATGCAATGGCGTTTGGCCAAGCAAAGGGACTATGAGGAACCACACAACCCAGTATAAAGTGCCATTAAAGAACCAGGAATTTTAAGGGTGTAAATGGAATCTGTACAGCGCTTTGTGATATCAGCGAGTACCTGAGATGAATGGATGGGTTAGGAAATGTAACAGATGCAAGGGTCTTGTCTCCTGACACTCCCTGCGTTTGGTCCAACAGTTCTGCTCATGGGTGAATTTTCATCGCAGAGCACAGCAAGTGTTAACTTTTAAAAATAACATTTCTTTAATGGCTATTTACTGGGTTGCATGGCTCCTCAGAGCCACTGGTTGACAATGAACCATTTAGTCTGGGTTTTGAAAAGATTCCTAATAAGTGGACAAAAATGAAATCTTTCATGTAAACTGAACAAGATAACCTTGTGTTACTGCATGCAGTAAGAGTCCTTCCAAAATCAGGAAAACATTGGGATTTCTCAAATCTGTCATCATGTATTCATGGGTATATTTAATGAACCTGATATGGCTCTAGAAAATGTTCTTTCTGGAACCTTCATGTCGATTGTTCCTTTGGGGAAACCAAAAAAGGTTCCCCTATGGCATCACTCTGAAGAACCACTTTGGTATGTCTAGTTGTAATAGATTTGCTGACCCACATATCCATGGACTTTGGTGCAATGGCTCTGCTTGCTCATTACCTGTGTGGAGTCTCCCTGTGTGTGTTTTCAAGAGATTAGGATTTGCTGTCACATGGTGCTGTCGTGCAGGTATAACTTCTTTATTGTGGTGTCCCATGATTGACGAGTATATTGTCTTGCTGGGCTCATCTCTGTTCTGCATAGGAATGAATGTGTAGTATTAGTTAGAATTCACTGCCACCCATACTGAAATTATTGGATTTAGAAAGTAGATGGATTTTAATCACTCTTTTTATCTATATGATTGGGTAAAAGCTAAAAAGGTAGGAAAAATGTGACATTATAATAAATATTCCCTATGTATTAAATATCTTCAAATGCTTTATAATCGCAAATAAGTTAGCTGAACGAAACAAAATACTTTTTTTAAAAGTGGAAGAAACTGTCTGCCTTGAAAGTTTTAGCTAAATATGTCAGTCAGTTGTTCTCTAACCCAATTAATCCAAGGCAGGAGCACAGTTGATAAAGCCAATCCCTGCAACACATTGGGCCAGGCAGGACGTCACAGGGTCTTTAAAAATGTAAGCATGTGCTGAACTCTCCCTCTTTATGAATGTTTCACATACACGATTTGATTGAGCAAGAAGAGCACCACAGGCAATATTTTGATATTTCACGACTCAAGTTATGCCGACTCGTTCGACATCTCATAAAATAAAGTCTCTAAAATGAGTGAAGTGTGCTCATGTGTAACAAGCTTAGTTTTATAACAAAGGTGCACTCTTAGAAATAAAGGTGCCAAAGTGATTCGTCAGAGCGACACCATTGAGGAACCAGTTTTTGGACAAAAAAAAAGAACCATCCAGATGAAAACTCCAAGAAGAACCTTTATTTAGATCTGTAGCACATTCCATAAGTAATTATAATAACAGAAATACCAGTGGTTTCATGATGCTGCATTAAACTCAGGCTAAGTTCAGGTTTTCTGGATTTCTTATATCATGAGGGTAGCCTACGACATGAAACATTGATTTTTTTCCCCCACATTTTAGGAACCATTTCAAAGCCCAAAAACGAACTTCATATTCAAAGAACTCTTCACAGAATGAAAAGGTGCTTTCTAGTCAATGGTCGAGTAACTGTTCTAAGAACTATACAACCCAGCGAAGTGCCATGCATCAAGTTATAGGAAACATTTGTTAAATATACAACATAGATGTGCGTAAAATATTAAAAGATAGATAGATAGATAGATAGATAGATAGATAGATAGATAGATAGATAGATAGATGAAAGGCACTATATGATAGATAGATAGATAGATAGATAGATAGATAGAAATCTGTGAACTGTATTCGAAATGCACACATTTTGATTGAAAACCGTGTTAATAATAACCTGTAAGATTGCCTTTGCCTTTAAAAGAAAAGAAGACATCTTTTTATATTAAATATTGTTAAAATCGTTTTGTGGGTCAGCCAAAAATATTAATATGACATTACTCCAAAAAAGTTTGATTTTAAAGCAAGTTAAAGTAAAATAGTTTTCTTAACACAAAATAAATGTAACAGTTCTGTCTACATATACAGTTAACTGAACATACACCATAAGATTAACGGTTAGAGTTTATTCCTGAAAAGCGCATTCGGCAAATATTTACATTATTTTGAAGGAGGAAAGCGTCACCGGACGCCATTAGGATTCCGCCCTGGACGGGAGGCCAGTAAACTACTCGGTAAACTCCCAACGTCACCCGTCAACTTAAAGCTGCACGTCTGTGTTAAGAAACTTAAGAACACAAAGTTCCAAGTCAAAGCCGAACTCTCCCGGCTGAAGTACGTTTTGTTAATTACGTGTTTGTTATCCTGCACTGTGTGCCGCAGATTATGCGCTTGCTGAGGGAATGCGATAAACAGGAGTCACCGTCCCATTGAAACAACCAAAGTAAAAAATGCAAACGCGAGGTGTCTGGAATTTGAGCCTAGTGTGGAAGCATTTCTAAAAACTTTGGCACGTTTACACTTTGTAAGTTTCTGGTCTTTTTGAACCGAAATAATCAAATAAAACAGAAAGTAAGACTAAATCCTCCTAACCCCGTTCAAGTCTCTTAAAAAGTGAAATAAGAAGTTCACATTCAATTAATGCCAGCTGTAAAGGCTGGGCCACATGTGTTACAATTAGTTGAGTTGCTACAGTAATATTCAAATGCCAGTGAAATCCAAACAAATGATTTTTGTTTAAGAAATATTAGATATTTTTAAATTAATAACAAATACATCAGTTTAAACATAATTAACACTGCCAGTGTCGTTATGTACATCAGCTGTACATTCTATTCATAAAATAATTGTTTTAAACACCTTTTTGTAATCGGTTGAGATGCTTGGAACAAATCGCTGCTGCACCCGTTTTAACTTCAGAAGTCCACCATTTGAAATCCCAGGTCAGGCTTTACTTTTCGAGCGCATTAAAAAGAGAGCAGGAGTACAATTTATAAGCGATTGATTATGAAGTCGACGAGGCTTCATAATCATTTGATTATTTTACAGTGTCTATGTGCATAGTTAATCGACGGTCACTCTTGTAAAAAAAGTCCTATACTGTACTAAGTTCGTACAATGCTCAAACACTTCATAGAAAAGGAGACGATTTTCGGAGTCCGTGGAAATATCAAATTAACCCACTAGATGGCCGTAGATGACCAGAAATACCATTCCAGCGCTTCGAACGCTTCGGTCTTTGCTCAATACACACTATTAGGACTAAAATACGTTTTTCCAGATAATAATTTGATTCATTTCATCCAGGATGGTTCGAGAAGCTATAGCTTTAGGTTTTAATTATATATATATTATATATATATATATATATATATATATATATATATATATATATATATATATATATATATACACACACATACATAAATAAAGATACAGACAGACACACACAAAGATTATATATACTGTAATATATATATATATATATATAACAGTATATATAATCTTTGTGTATATATATATATATATATATATTCTGTGTCTGTCTGTTTCTTTCAAGACCATTACTAAAGCGTTCCTTATAAACAATGGAATTAAATAAAACGATGGAGTTAAAGCTTTTCTTAAGTAACTTCATGAGGTCTAACCTAAAACTATTGTGCTTTGCAAGATCCATCACATCAGTTTCCAAGAAGGCACCAAAGATAGCTTTTAGGATAAAGATAATGATGATTTAGTCATTAAGCTTTATTTATTAGACTGTTTATTAATTTATTTATTAAGCTATATTTATTATTCCCAGTAACAGGGCTCAGCTCTTTTAACTTATTCAAACTGCACCATTGAACGTTTTTGATTAAAAAAAAAAACTAAACAAATACAAATAGTAGGTTTACAGTTTGTTCGTATGGAAAAAGACATGCAGATAATGATTATTACAATGGCTCTGTTCATTTTATTAACTCAAATGAATGTCACAATGGCACTGTGCACCTAGGTACAATCTCGTAAGTGCTCAAAATTGCTGGCCTTCATTATTTACACATTCTTACAGTCTGTTTGCTAATAACAATAATAAGAAGACAAATAACACGACGAATAATACAGATAATAACACAATAATTAATAAGTCATTAATAATACAAGAATAAACTGTGTTTCGCATGACGTTTGAGGCTTGCATCTCAATCTCGGCTGGTCTCCATGTGTATGTATGTACATATTTTCTCGTTTGAATACGCGCTGACGAGTTCAATTCCAGACAGTTACGTTGCTTTCCGATTAACCGGCGTCCCCTCCAGGTCGGGTTCCTGATCTTTGTAACTAAAATAAGAAAAATCTACAATTGTAATATTGTTCGTTTATTACAATGTGTATGTTAAACAAACAAAAAAACAACATTCAACCCAAAATAAACCTTTTAATGTAAGCCTTTATTTAATCCCACAAATGTATATCGGTATATTTGTCTAGCAGAGTTGTAAAATAAATGCGGACTTAAATGTGCACTAAGAAACAACAGTACCAGGAAAATACAGTGTTTGTATACATTTGGGATCATGAGGAAGGCTACAAGAAGGTTTACTTTACTGCAATCAACCGGCTACGCACTCGCTATGTATAATTTATTAGGCAAATACGTCCTCCTGGAATTAAATAAATGATCTAAATAAAACCTCAAATGATCCTGATTTATCGAAGAACGAAAACATTCTTTAAACCTAATGACAAATACTGACACCAATTAAAAGATTTGTTTCTATCCAACCAAAGGCGTAACAAGCGCCCTCTTTCCATTATTAGCTGATATATACACAACCAAATACATAGATTTGGCTCGTCTGATTTATTGCATATTTCTAAGAATCTGACTTTTCCTATTTTGGTCAGGAGGTAAAGATCCACAACACGCTTTCACGTCATAGTTAAGTTTTATGGCGGATGGATTGAATTTTTAAAGTATAATAGCAACTGCTTTGTATCTCTGCTGTTGTCCCAAACGGCAGTGTGCAGTAATTACAGCATATGGTCCAATTATTTAAAAATGCTTTTTTTTCTAGAATATGCACATGACATGATGCAACATAATAGTCTTGTCTTCTAGATTTTCATATTTAAGTAACATCGTTTTCACAGTTGCTTTTGCTAAAGCCTTAATTTACTTCCAGCTTCCAATCAGTATGCAGGACTCATGAATATTTAATATACATTCGCCAATCAGATTTGCCTGAATGACGCTTGGACCAATTGTCCAAATACGTTTTTAAAATATGATTCATTTCCTTTACATTTTCAAATACTTTAGAAGAGAATAACATGTCATCATCATTATTCATTTTTCGAAGTCGATTTTACAGTTATGCCTGTAAAAATAAATGAGTATAAATTAAAAAAAGCACAAACAAATCAATTGACTAAACGAGGTCTTTATTAACTGAAATAAATATTTAAACTCAAACTGGTTGTTGTTTAAATTTTACAGCTCTGTTAAATATTTTCAGGTATTACAATTTATATTTGCATTTTATATGTAATTAGAAAATACGTTTTCATTTCATCCTTCAGTAAAACACCGCAAAATATAAAATACACACTCAAAATTGCACAGAATCACTGTATATACACCTTTATAAGTCAATGTTAATGTCAGCAGTAAACAATACTATTTTTTAAACGAAGTCACATTGGGCCATAATAAATATATTTATTTCGTTAAATTACATTTAAAGCTACACACTTTGCTCCGCTAGTTTTTCTACTGACTAGTACATGTGGTCAACTAATACATTGGAGCCATTATAAAACTACTTCATTAGTAAAAGTCTTGGATCTATAGATGCAGAATTAATTTACATACGTGAGCCTTGGGTCGCGTGAAAGTGGAATTGTACTGAACTGCTGCCTGTCGTCCATTTCTGGACTGGACACATTTTCATTCAAAAATTACAGGCTTTAATTCGAAGTTGGCGAATATTCAAAAATTAATGAGGGTGTGCGCGCCGGTGTGTCCTGCGATTGATCAGCACGCCGTCCAGTGCTGCTGGAAAAGCCTCCGACTTCCCAAGACCCTTTTTGGGTTTATCAGATGTGGCATACAGATAAAAGTATAATGTTTAGTTGTGTCACCAACTGCGATCAACACACGTTTTACAAAATGTTACTACTACTATTATTATTATTATTATTGTTGTTATTGCTGTACTAGTTAACCGATCTTTGGAGACTGGTTGCATTTACATTTTTACAAAAATCATTAAAAACTGGAAACATGTATTGAAATATAATACGAATTATGAACTCTTTTCAAGTCTCGAAGCACTGCAGCTCGCGGTGAGAGTTCACTTATTTTAAGCATAAAAAGAAAGCTTCTTCGAAAACAGGGTGGTCGACGTGACATGCAGATAAAAATTGTAATGATGCAATTAAGATATATTTACTACAATATGAGCTTGTACATCATTGCATTATTAGATTTTTGGCCTTTTTTGTCATCTTAATAAAAAAAACAAAATGATCGGGACTGTGGATCAGAGAGTGGACCCCAGTGGACGTCTGATCGCTGGCACAGATGTATTGAACTGATTAATACAACGCGACACGCGTTTCAACAAGACTGACAATTCACCAAAGTCCGTATCTACTGTATTGATCCACAAACGAAACGATTGCAATAATTGAGCCGCTCACTTTACATTACTCTGACTAAAGCACAAGTTTTGCTTTTTTTTAAACAGAAACTCAGGAATTTTGTAGCATTGTCATTCATTTTAGTGTAAACACTGTGATATATATAGAAAAAGATGTTAGTGTCTTGCAAAAAAGTTTTTGGCAGACTCTTATTTTCGTTATCAAAATAAATAATGAAAGGGCCAATGAGTCCAGATAAAAACACTATTGGCAAAAAAAAAAAAGACAAATGCACATAAGTTTGCTTTTGTGTCCGTTGCTAAAGGACTATGTCGGCCACCACAGTCCTATTTCAGTATGGACCACTTGATCTGCTCTTTCGCTGACTGCAAAACCTGAAACAGAAAATAAAATAAAATACAATAAGGAATACTGTTTAATTGATGGACCCCACGCTCAACTCATTATACACAAGTCACCCGTCTGGCAACACACTGCATCGAATCTAAAAGAGCAGTTTCAACTATAGCCCAGAAGGTGTTGCTGCAGACCGCTTTTTTTTTTTTTGACTGCTATACCCCATGAAGGAAGACCCAGCATTTCTATCGATTAATAATCGGCCTAAAGCTTAACCTTTACCAGCTTTCTGCGCCTACATTTCAAAGATATATATTAGTGTGAGAAGGTTGTTTTAAGGAGTTCTGCATACTAATAAATTGAAAGACTCTGGCTCATAAATGTGCTACATTTAGTAAGTGCAGAAATGTCTATTTAGTTTTCTAAGCCAAAAAAATGTAGCTATTGCCGTAAAACTGACAAAGAAATCAGATCTTAAAACTGTGATCTTTTCGGGTTCAGTGGTTCAAAAGCCAGATCACACTGCTTTCCAGTGTGATGGCAAGGTGCTTAAACTTGTACTTGATATCCAGGTGCTGCTAATGGTATATATATGGAAGACTAACCTGAGACACACTCTGTTCTGACAAGGGGCTGTCGTCAACCTGTTCGAGATAAAGCAATTAATGAGAATTGATCACAAGCACCAATGGTATAGTTCAATCATGTACATAATATCTCATATAGTCAGCACACTTGCTTTCTTTACTTTAATTGTTCTTCTTGCCACCTTTAATGTAACAGTAGGCCCTTAGAAAACAGTCTAGAAGTGCAGCTGAAATAAAAAAAATATACTATAATCCAAACGCAGTTCTTTACTGCATGCAGAGTTACCTGAACTGGTGTCCTTCCCCCCCTTTATTTTTTCTGGCTCTTGTCTCCCTGCTGCTCAGTGTTACCCGTGATATAGTCAAAGAGAACGAAGCCATAGGCCGGCTCAGACAGGGTCTACGCCACAGAACGGGTAGGGGAGAATGAATGAGAAGAAACAAAGAAAAATGTGGCAGAGAGAGGAAGAAGGAGAACAAATTAAGGAAAGAAAAAGCACTTCATTGCCTTCCGCCTTTCACACACAAAGTCAAGCAACTAAACAGATGGCAGACATGCATCCATGGTTAGGCAGCATGCAGCAATTACACTGAATGCCTTGCAAATGATATTGCAGCATTAAGGGGCAGACGTCTCTTTATTCACCAGTGGTGGAAGTGAAAAAGATGAGGGTAAGCAAACAGGAAAATGTGGCCCAAGTTTCTTAATTCTTTTTGATTACTGTGCACATAAAACGTTCAGATTCCTGTGGTATGATTTACCTACTCATTTTAAACCCAACAAACTGTTGTTCTAATACAATTTTAACACCCAATCCCTGTGACCTTTGATCATAATTGTTTATTTTTTCATTGAGGATTTCAAGGAATATCTATAGCAAGCCTATGGGGTTTGCATGTTCTGAAAATAAAATAAAAGAGAATTTATGAAAACTTGCACACTGCAACAGCTTTTATTCCCCTAAAGAATAAGGCTTTTTTTTTGCATTATATAGACGTAGATAATCTACGTTGAATGTAGAGTGTATTTATTATTTTTGCAATGAAGATTATTGCTTTGAGTATAATTGGTGAAAGGCTCTCTACTCCTCAGATGAGGTTGCAAGGACTGAAGCTAAACGGGAGAATTGAAATGTGACATGCAGTCAATAAAAACTTAAATTATAGTAAACCAATGGGCAGTTCTCCCATCAGGCTACATCTCTAGTGTGCAGGCCATATTAATAACAAAAGAAAATGTTTATTTACTTACCCTAAAATTAATCTTCTGGATAACCTGCTGAGGATCACTCTCCAGAATGACTCTTTTGTGAGCAAAGAAAACTCAAAATTAAAATGTGATAATTCTCTCAGAAACAATTAAGCATAAGGTTCCTACCATTGTCCTAAACTAAGTCACTTATCCCTCCAAGTCTTTAAATTTAGAATTATAGAAATACTTATTTTGTACCTTTCAATTAATTATTATTATTATTATTAGTCTAAGGCAGCTCATTATCCAAACAATAAAACATAGAACATGTGAATAGAAAGTACACTTTGAAATTGTGTTTATTATGGAAAAGCAGGATGGTATTAAAGGTTTGTTTTTCTTCTTTTAAGGCAGTTTGGACTAGTGAGTAAACAGAAGTGTACAGCACAAGGTTGCTGGGTCAGTCTCCATCACTAAGTTCAACAACAAGAAAGCGATTATATTATGCACTTGTGATCTGTAATTTACACACATTAATATATCACATACAGTAAATAAAACTAAATGGTAAATTAGTTTGCAGTAGTTCTTACTATGTTAAGCATTATGTAAAGATTGATTTTTCTAAGTGCTCACTGTAAAAGGTGTTATATAGCTACAGTATATATCACATTTATGACGGCACTCACTATATATTACATTGATGCTTACTGTGATGAAGGCTGTATAAAAAGTGATTGATGTTTAAAAATTCATGCTTATATAGACTTCTGTGAAGGATGAGTATAAATTAATGACTGATTTTCAACATACAGTACTTTGAGATAGTGCTCACTCTGAAAAGATTGTTCTGTAAAGGTTGCTATATAAAAAACTGATTGATTGACAGACAAGCATAATAATTTACAGCTGCCTTCTACAGGTGACTTTGACATTGGGAATTCCTGTGCTCACAGTATTCTTATTTTTTATTAAAAACAAGCATTCATGTTAAGACTTTAAATTAATAGAATTGATACTGCTTGTGGGTATTCATGTTGTCCATCATACTAATCTGATTAAAACATACTAAAAGGACATTGCCAAATTAATCGCCACCCTGGCCAGTATATCTTAGGACTGCAGGCAGAACCAGAGTCCCACCAAAAAAGTCGCAGACTCTCTATAGAGGGCATGTACTGTAAGTCAGGAGCCAGGCCAGATTCCAGGGGCAGTGAGGGGAAAAACACATCCTCTGAGACACTTATTAATTAATAAATCAACTAATCTTTATTTTAATCTATTTTATTTATGTATGCAATGCTATCTTCATGTTCTAAAAAAATATTCCCATACCCTCCATCAATGACCTCATCGACCACAAGGAAGACTCCATCTAGATTTTCCATCACTGACCGTTTTTCTATGTTTTTTCTGGGAAAGGTTTGAAAATAAGTCAGGATTAGTATCCTAGAAAGTTCCCATTTCAAGACAGAAATCTGCACTTTCAGGCATAAATTAGCTTGCCAGATACATCAACCAAAAACATCTTTTTTGTGTCTTTTTCCCCATAGGCACAACAAGCACGGTTTCAAGGATTTAAAATTGCAACATCCACTGAATGGAACATGGCACCCAGTGCTATACAGTACTTCTTATTAGAATGAAAAATAAATGAGACAATAAAGAATCAATAAGGAACAATAAAATGCAGAATACAAAAGAATAATACAGTAATAATCAATCAATAAAAAACAATGAAACATAGAATAACAAAGAAGAATAATAAAGGATCAATAAAGAACAATATAACACAAAACACCAAAAAATGAGTTAGTATTTATGAATCAATAATGAACAATGAACATCAACATAAAAAGGTCCCCTTCTCTAACTTAGTGTGTGACACTGAGTACTGAGTCACTTAAACACACCATTGGCTCATTTATAAATGTCCTTTTATTTGAAGATACTTTATATTAAAAAAAACACCTAAATAAATAAATCTAAATGAATGCTATTATCTTCTACTGGAATCTGTCAAGTAAACACTGCAGATTCTGCCATAAAGAAGGGAGGGGTTTATTGATACAAATTACAGAGCATAAAAGAATAAAGGAATATCATTGTCATTAAACTACAAACTTGTCTGAGGAGCAGAGATGCACTATATAATAAATAGGACTGCCATGTTAGACAAAGACAGAGCTTACTGCCAAGTAAGCTAAATCTGTTAATCATAGTGAGATATATGCACCAAGATATTCATGTAAACACAGTCGTAATCATACAAAGGGAGACTTAGCAAAGAACTGTATCAGTAAGCCTTTGTGAAAGAAAAGTAGGCAAAGATTTCTTCTAGAGCAGAGGGAACCACCACTCTTTTCAAAAATTCCAGCTCATTCCCATGGTGTACTCTGACACATAACTGAGACAACAAGCCAATAACACATACTATAGTATTAATGTGGGCTTGTGTACATGCCTGGCTGTGTATTGATCTGTAACTAACCTTATATTCTAGGGATGTAAATGAGACACATTTTTGCCATAATCAAGTTGTTGGTTGCTGTTGATCATTTTTTTGATTCTCAAATGGTGTAGCCTTATTTTACTGTGCCCTTTGATAGGCAATATTCAGTTTGGTCTAAAGAGTCATTGTGACCTGTAGCGAGAGCAGAAAGCAGGTTGAGGAGACCTTGGAGAGGTGCAGATATGCTCTACAGAGGAGAGGAATGAAAATAAATAGAGGGTCCGCTCAGGTTTGACGGTTTGGACGGTCAGAAAGATGAGATTGCATTGGTTTGGACATGTGTTGAGGAGAGATGTTGGGTATACAGGGGGTCCTCGGGTTACAACATTTCGAGTTTACAATGCTCACTCCCATAAAAACTTAAAAAAATTGAGACATGAGAAGGAATAAAGGTAAGGATTTTTTACACTCATTTTTTCTGTTACTACAGTACAGTGTACAGTACAGTATATTTAGGTCCTTTTCTTTTTTTCTCAGGCTTAGAGTTTGTGTTTTTATGTTCTAGATTATGATTTTGCAAATGTGTTAAGATAGGTAAGTGACTTAGGCTAGAGTGTGTTTCAACTTACACCAAAATTCGGGTTACATCACTGTTGTAGGAACGGAACTGTGTCGTAACCCGAGGACCCCTGTATTGGGAAAAGGATGCTAAGGATAGAGCTGCCAGGCAAGAGGAAGGCATAAGAGGAGGTTTATGGATGTGTTGAGAGAGGATACGCAGGTGATTGGTGTAACAGAGCAAGATGCAGAGGACAGGTGGATATGGAAAAAGATGATACGCTGTGGCAAGCCCTAACAGGAGCAGCCATAAGAAGAAGAAGAAGATCATATTTGCATCTTCTGTGATGCTTTTATTTCACTTAGAAAAATGTTGGGGACCAATGATGCTTTTTGAAAAAAATATACAAGTGAAATGATCACTAAAGAAGTATCCCATCTAAACATATACAGAATGTGTTCAGGACAAGCTGGTACCTAACATATTGAACTTCTGTCAGCAGCCAATAACAGCTTCTTTGCTACCCTGACAGCACAGAAGCACAGTTATAGTTCGATTCACACAAGGAGCTCTGCTGCAAGCAGGGTAAAGTCAATCATTAATCGTAAAGCACAAATTTAAACAATTCACAGTACTCAAACATTAAAGGCAAAATTGCCTAAGGAATTGCTACTGTAAATATATTAGAAAAGTACATGCAAGCAAGGGTTAACTGGTGACTCTGAATTGCCCTGGTATTAGAAAGTGTGTGTGCTTGTATGAGTGTGTTATATGATGGACTGACACCCCACATAGGGTGGAACCTGCCATACGATCATAAATTGGATTAAACAGAGCTTTGCAAGTGAAAGTTAATCCAGTATTGTGAATAATCCACATGACCTCAACCCTTGTAGTTCTTTTTTGCCTTCTCTCTGGAATTGTCAGAGGTCTGCTTTTGTCTTTCCTGAATCTACACCTATTTTTGAGTAAATGTATACTCAAAAATGTATCCATTTTCTAACCCGCTGAATCTGAAGACAGGGTCACGGGGGTCTGCTGGAGCCAATCCCAGCCAACACAGGGCACAAGGCAGGAACCAATCCTGGGCAGGGTGCCAACCCACCGCAGGACACACACAAACACACCCACACACCAAGCACACACTAGGGCCAATTTAGAATCGCCAATCCACCTAACCCACATGTCTGTGGATTTTGGGAGGAAACCCACGCAGACACAGGGAGAACATGCAAACTCCACGCAGGGAGGACCCGGGAAGCGAACCCGGGTCTCCTAACTGCGAGGCAGCAGCACTACCCACTGCGCCACCGTGCCACCCTGGGTTAATCTTAAACACCTAAATTTAATGCTCTCAGTATTTTTGCTTGGTTATTTGCTACTACTATTTGCGCTACCACTGCGCCACCGTGCCACCCAGAATATAAACATAAAAAAGAAAAAAAAAATCAATGTTCTTTTTGCTTTTACCTCTGACATAGACATGCACAACTTTCAATTATTAGATTTATTTTTTAAACTGCTGCATCATTCATAAGCACTTACAAGAGTGTTTGTGCATGTTCAGCATTTATTAGTATACAGATCTGTTATTATCTGTTACAGTATACAGTACCTTCAAATTTATCCTAACATAAATATGTGCACGCAACTACTGGAAAGCACTTGCCATTGCTTAGGCCTGTAGAGAGCTGAGTACATGGCATGTTTCAGTTTGTATTAGATACTCACCTCAACATCTGGCTCAGGGAATCAAAGAGACAGTTCAGCACCGACATTAGCATCAACTGGAAGAGAAAAGATGGTGATGTTACAGCAGCACAAGGACATCCCTAATTAATGAAGATGCACACTGTAACTCTGCTAACAACTAGGCATATTTAAAAGCTATGACCTTCTGAGGCAAGTACTATTTATTAGAGAACTGATTCATTGGACTTGTTATTATCAGTACAACCTTTTCACATCCAAGTCAGGGTCACATCAAAGTAATGAAAAACATTATTAATGTCTGATTGTGATTGTTGTATCATGAATATCTGTCACTGATCCCCATAGAAACACAAAGTTATGTGAGTGAATTCTTTATGATTTTTTTGTCCTTATCACAAGAATTCATGTAATGAAAACGCTCTTAGCGCATAATGTAGCCCCCAAACACCAAGGCACTGAACTGTAACGTACAAGCTTACACATTAAATTACTCATTATATGACCCTGAACATTTACCAGTGTCCTAAACATAAAACGTGTATGTGTGTACACAACTGAACTATATTTCTGCACTTTTACAGCACTATAGGATAGTGATCACTACTGAAAGTTAACCCATTCTTTGCTGTTTTGTACCATTTCCTGAATTTTAACTTTTACCTTTGATAAATGGTATATGAAAAGTGTTAAATAAACTTCCAACATCATCTTGGTGTCAGCCAATGCCTTTTGCATTTTACTTTCTATTTTGCTGCTCAATATTTGTGTTTATTAATGTATTGTAATCTTCTTATACTGTGAAGCCATCTTCTGAAAGTACAACTTGTTAATTGAGCTATAAAGTAAAGTTTGATCAATTGTATGAATACTGTAACAGAAATCAACTGTAGTTGGGGTACCAGTAAATCACAGCACATAACAACACACATACCCATACTCGGTCACATTCCCATTTAACTTCACATGAATGTAACTGAGGTATGAAAGAAAAATTGAAGTATGAAAGTGAAAAAAAGCACAGGGTAATATACTGTGTATAGACAGTGACCAGCTTCGAATACTATCCCTATCACCTGGGTAACAGTTTAAAACTGGGGACACAAGGAGTTACTATGATGCATCTATTAGTATCTTACTACTATGTAGCACATATGCTATTGATACCCTCTATTTTTTTTTAGTTACAGGGCCCCTAAACTGTGGAATGGTCTGCCTGCTACTATAAGAGATGCCCCTTCAGTCTCAGCCTTTAAATCCCGGCTGAAGACTCACTACTTCAGTTTAGCATATCCTGACTAGAGCTGCTGATTAACTGTACATACTGCATCTCTGTTGTTAGTCATTAGCACTATAACATAAGTAACATGATAATTATATTTGAATACTAACCCTCACCTATTCTGTTTCTTTTCTCGGTACCCAAATGTGGCCATTGGTGCCACGGCCCACCTGCCAAGTTGTTTGCCTGCCTATGGTAAAGTCATCCCTGATGGAGGATCACAGGAATCATGGGAAAGAGGGGTCCTTTCATCGCTTGTTCCTACATCAAATTGCATTCTGACTTATTTTCTTGAGTCTCAGTAAAAACCATATTCAAAGATCATTTATCCGTTCAATATTAAGATTCCCATTTAAATTTCTACTAGAGCTGTATTTTACTGGGGAAATGCAGTATGAATTATGCATGATCTCCTTGGGTCTGTGTACATTTTTCTTCTAGATACTTTATATTTTCTGCTTCAACCCAAAAGACATTAATTTTAGTTTAGTTTGAATTCTAAATTATCCCTTTGTGAGCGTGTGCACAAATTGACTTTGCCATAGACTGGTACCCCATCCAGTGTTGTTTCCTGCCTTATGTTGCTGGGATGCCTCCTTGTTACCCTGAATTTTGTTTATAGTGATTTGAGAATGTAAAAGTGTTTTGTTGCATTTTACTGGCAATATTATTGAAAAAAACATATTATTTGCCTTGTTTTAAGAAGTACCTCATTTTCCTGGGCACTGCCCACCACATAGAAGAAAAGGTCAATACTGCTTTTATACACAATAGTCATTCCCTCTAGGAAGGCAATCTCACCTGTGGACAAAGAAGACCACCAGTTACCAGCCAGCTTTCTACAGGAAATAGACAGCGAGACACATACAAATGCATGAGAGTTTAGAGTAGAATATATTCGTCTAACTTACTGTCAGTTTTGTGTGTTTTGTTGTAAACATTCTTTTCAAAATTTTTCTGCTCCTTCATGGATGGAAAGAAATCAGGATCATAGTACTGTAAAGAGACAGATGAAGAAGCACAGAAGAAATTATTGAAAGTGACAATGAATCCATTGGTCTGTTTCTTTTTGGTTTACTTTATTGGTAGCTTCTTCCATACTGGTCCTCAACATTAGGAAAGTCACAAAAGAATTGATATACCTACCTAGATGATATTCCTACTTTTGAATTATGAACAGACTAAAAATGCTTGCTTTATTTTTTTGTTTTAATATTCAGCTTGTCCATCCATCCATCCATCCTCTTCCGCTTATCCGAGGTCGCGTCGCGGGGGCAGCAGCTTAAGCAGAGAGGCCCAGACTTCCCTCTCCTCGGCCACTTCTTCCAGCTCTTCCGGGAGAATCCCAAGGCGTTCCCAGGCCAGCCGGGAGACATAGTCCCTCCAGCGTGTCCTGGGTCTTCCCCGGGGCCTCCTCCCGGTTGGACGTGCCCGGAACACCTCACCAGGGAGGCGTCCAGGAGGCATCCTGATCAGATGCCCGAGCCACCTCATCTGACTCCTCTCGATGCGGAGGAGCAGCGGCTCTACTCTGAGCCCCTCCCGGATGACTGAGCTTCTCACCCTATCTTTAAGGGAAAGCCCTCTTTGTTCAGCTTGTGCTTTCAAAAATGTATCTAGAATATGAAGTGTGACTGAGATGAATACATGTTTGACATTTAAGACACAGGCAGTTTACAGTTACCAAAACTATCTCAATAAACCATTATTGTATACTACGTTTATCTGTAAGCGTTACAGTAATGTACCACTACCAGCAATCTTTATTTATAGTATTTTACACAGGTTATATTACCTTAAAGCACCTTACACAGTTAGCCAGATTTATTTCGTATAGCTCCATTCATACGCACTTCCTTTTTGACCTATTTTAAAAACCTTCAATTAGCCTTTACTTTATGTAGCATTCTTCATTGGTGACACAACAATAAAAGCACTGCTCGAATTAGCCAATGCAATAAATGCACAAGACACCAGCGTAGCCTTCATTCCCACTTGTGTCACTGCTCAAAAGAACATTAGCTTTAAATGTCACTTCAGTTCAGAAATACACTAAAGGACAATATTAATTAAAATATCAAAGAATTAAGTGATTGTATTCCACAAAATGTCTTAAATGTTAACTATTTCAGAGGGTTCATTCAGTAAACATAGTAAAAATTGAAGCAGGAGGTATAATTAAGATGGGATTCCATTTCCAATAGGAATTAAAAAGAATGACAGCAATGAAACCCTGTAGATACTATAGAACTCCACTCCTCACTAAGCAGACTGGTCGATGATCCCTAGTGCTCCGGGAGGAAATAACAGTCATAACTCTCATCGTCTTAGATTGCAGGTCATTAAATACACATCAGAGCAGAAATACTTTACTAGTAGCTATGCTGGTATAACATATTTCAAGAGCTTAGTTCCCAACCATTAACAGCAGAGGTCCAACTTCAATATACAGGCATGCCTACAATAAAAAAATGCGGCATTACCACAGCAGTTTTCTGCTCAGCCCCAGTGTTATCCAACCTTTCCACACAGGCCTTCATGAAGTTATACAGTACCTTGGCCAGCAGGCGTGTGCCATCGTTGTCCAGTATGAAGACAGCTTTGACCGTGTAAAGTGAAGGCTCCTGAAAATGAAAGTCAAAGTCAAATTACTAATGCATTGCAATGAGAAATATAGCCTGGCTTGGACTACAGGTCTTATCAAATGGTGCACATCACCATAGACAGACACCCTGGAGCTTTACATCACCACTGAGAAATACCACATTCTTCGCAAAGTAGTGCTCCTATGATGCCAGTTGCAGGAATGATAAATACTGTCAATTTCTGATTGACAAATATTACGATAAATTAAAGCAACTCCTGCATGTTAATACTCAGGCCTCCTCGATTGTCTGCAGCAGGATACTTACTAGACTCAAGATTAATGATATTGCCAGAAGAGGCCTGCAGGGCAAAGCAGGATGCTTTACAGCAGGGGTCCTCATGTTTGTTCCTAGGGTAACATGGTGGCTACAGATTTTTATCCAACCCAGTTTCTTAAATTAAAGCCAGTTACTGATATTTAAGCAACTGTTGCTCAAGCTTGCTTGATTAGACTCTAAACACCTAAATTAATAACATTTAGTTTTAAACTGGTACATTTCCAGTCTTAGTTGTTTCTTGTTTCTTGTTCTTGTGATTTAAATGACAAAGGAGCCACAAAGTTCACCTTCAAACTTGGTCTCATTCACACCTCAGTGTGCTCAACATGACTATCTGCTTCAATAAGATATTTGTACAGAAAATCAAAGAGAAAAGGGTGAAGGATTAAGAGTTACTAATCTGCCCTAGACTACCAAAAAGTGAATGATATCCTTAGAGAGGAAAACCTACAATATCAGAATGGCCTGATGTGTCAAAAAGAAAACACTAATATGCCATAAAAGTAAATACATTCTATTACTGGCTTCTAATTAATCAACTGAGATGAAACAAAACCTGAAGCCACTATTGCCCTGCAAGACAGACGTTGGGAAGCCTTGCTTTAAAGTGCTCAAGGGTCAATATTACACTAACTTAAGGACATCCCTAAACCAGCCAGAGGCTAGAATTGCACAAAGACACACTCAAATGTTGCTGCAATGAAAATCATCCATTAACACAGCCACACTCACCCCTTTATATAGCTCACATACATGATATGACAAACACGTCCCTGCTAAATACCATATTCTCATCCCACATTTTGCTTTAAAGTTGTTACACACACATACACAATCACACTGGCATGTTTCCTTTTATACTGTACTTTCACAAAGGATGTTGTCTTCTTAATAATATACAGTAAGCAGCATGATAGTAAATTGCAGCTCTGTTTTCTACCTCTTATTATGTAAGTGGTAGAGTTTCAAATTAAAACAATCATTCTTGAGGTGTCCCTCTCTATTAACTGACTCCTTTGAAACCTAACCACAAACTTGAAAGGTAGGGATGTAGTTTCTGACACTGCTCTGATGAGAAGGGTTCTGAATGTCTTTTATATATTTTAGATAATATATACTGCGGTGGGCTGGCGCCCTGCCCGGGGTTTGTTTCCTGCCTTGCACCCTGTGTTGGCTGGGATTGGCTCCAGCAGACCCCCGTGACCATCTAGTTAGGATATAGCGGGTTGGATAAGAGATGGATGGATAATATATATTTATACAAACTTTATTTTTTTTTCCCCATCCCTACCCTCTGGCCTCTGTCAGATCTCCCTTCATTTGCCTATTAAAACTATAACTTACCCCTCTGAGGTCACTTAATGCACAATTAATTCTGGTTACTATTTAGTATCATTTGGAAAAGAACAGTAGATTTCCTAATGACAGCTATGATCCATGACTGGAATTGGCACACAATTTAAATATTTAATATAATCTATTATTTTCCATTTGTTGTTTTACTTAATCTGGTCTTTATACCCAATAAAAACTGGTGACATTCTGAGCAACTCAGCAGTTCCAGTCTATATTATGGTTTGATGGCCATAATAATGAACTGGCTGTACGTCACTTTTTAACCTTGAGACAGTCCAGCACTCTCAATGAAGGCACCTGCTTGTTGGAAGTGGATGTTGCTGCTCACTAGCCCTGCATGTCTGCCTAAATTGTGAGATGAGTAAAAAGAAAGGTAATTAGTGCTCTAAAGGATGCGGTGTTCAGATGCTAGGAAGTCACTGATGTTCTGCCAGAACCTGCCACTTCATTCTTTTGAATTATGCTCCTTTTGGTAATGGTGACAAAGAGTTTGTTGAGATTTCTAAAAGTCATGATCCAATGATTGATGGAAGTAGTTGGTTAATTTAGGCTCCTTATGTTACAACTCTCCAGCAACCTGGGCTAACAAATACCAGCAAACCCTGAGGACTGCTGAAAAACATTTTGCTCATTATTCTATGTCACCTTTAACATTGTGCTGTTGTTCTGTAGTGTATGTTTGACTGAACGTTGTTTTTATATGACTAAGAACAATCCATTAGAAATAAGTACTATTGCCCTATAAATACTACACATTTTCCTACCATTAACATGCTCTCCTTATACAGAAATAAAACTTTGTTTTATTTGGAAGATGAGACCCTTTGACAGAATACTCAGAGATAGGAATTTGTCAAACTGACAAGAACCTAGACGAAAACTTTTGCTTATATAAAATGCTTCATTAAAATTTTTTTTTTTTTTTCTAAAGAGATGCGTTCACTAAATATGCTCATTTTTCAAAAATGCTTAAATTTACAGTGGGGGGGAAAGTCAAGATCAAGGTCATAGAGCACTTTATTATACCAAAATGAGAACTTCATGTGGTCATGCAAGTCACATACAATGACAAAAATATCAGACAATAAGAAAAACGTCACTGAAGTTGTATTCTCTTGTAAATGTCATTCATACATACTGTATGGTCTAAAGCAGGTGTCCTCAACTCCAGTCATGGAAGTCCTCAGTGGGTGCAGGTTTTCATTCCAACCAGTTTTGTGATTAAAAGCCAGGCCTAGCAGATACTGAAACTTGATATTTAATTATATGACGTGTCAGTGCTTTCATTCTGCCAAGACAAATCTTTAGCACAATGTACGTTTTTTTTTTTTTTTTGTTTTATAAGAACATTATCTACAGTATATGTTTTGTGGTCTGGAACAGATTTGTACCTCTTGGTCCTTCTCTGCTCTCTTATTTATCTCAAAACATTTAATTAACACAGACCCTTCACGATGCTTATACACAGGTTTAAATGGAAGCATATTAGCTGGAGAGCTAGTGGTTCCTATCTTGTTTGTCCCTCCTTATTAACTGATTGCTGGTTATGAAAACAGACAACAATTAAAACCTGAATGCAGTTGTTTGAAATAAGCAATTAAGAGTTCTGAATTGTAACAAATGAGTTAACTAACACTAAGCCCAAAAAAACCTATTGCTTTAGTAATAAGTAAATGGGTTCTAATTAAAAATCTGATTACAGCAAAAGCCTGCAGCAACTGCAGACCTCCAGGACCTGAGTTAAGTACCCCAGTCTCAAATAAAATATTACTGAAGCTGCAAAATAACATCTCACTCCATTGTGTTTAAAAATTAATTCCTAAGCTGATGTCAAATTCACTATTTTCTTTGAATTTACCAAAATCACTTTGTGCATCCTGGTTGCTAAGCTTTACTCTTCACAAATATTCTCATTTTACAGAGCAAAACTGTGTATTATAGAGGACAATAGTAATTTTTCTACTCAAGTTCCTTGCCTCGCCAATTGTGAACCAATAGATTGACTTCCAGTATCACATTTTACTCCAGACTAGCCTCACAAAAACAGTTAAAGTTGGTACTTTTTGATGAGTAGCTACACAAGTATAACATTAATGCATCTTTAAAATATTTCCTGCAGATAACCTTTTATTTTTTCCATTAGTCTGTCAGTTCAATAATTTTCTAACCCACAGCGGGGTCACAGGGAGTGCTGGAGCTTATCTCAGCTAGCACAGGGCACAAGACAGGACAGTAGATCGCAGTGAACTTCTAGATTTTAAGTCTGTCTCCATTAATGATACTTTTTGTGATCAAGCCTTTGTTAATACGATAATAACAAATAGAAAGCACACTTAACAAAATAACATACATTAATATTACTGTAAGTATATTTTGGTATTTTAGCAGTTTGTTTACATCAAGACATATAATGAGTTTTTAAATTTTATTTAAGGGAACAATACACATAACTGTTGCACATAATTCAGTCAAAGATTATAGTCATGTGAGCAAAACAACGTTACAGTTGTGTTTCAAAGAAAAAAAATAATCCATCAAACTAAAAAGGAAGCACAAAACCTCCTTCCCCTGCACACATCTGACGGTTACTGTGTAAGGCAAAAAAGTCTTAATATAATTCTCCCAAAATGTCAAAAAAACAGCAAAGACCCAGCAAGCTATTTTACAACATTACTGAATTCTCACACTGTACAATACTCCATTTACACACTTGGGCTCACTACATTCCTCCTAACTCCCTATTTTGTTCTGCTCCTTGCACTGTAATGTCTCTACAGAGAACACTTTAGTGTATAAATTACAGCACATGTGCCAAATGAGGAAGGGCCTAAAGCGCAAATTTCTTTTAATGCTCACTTTTATTCTTTCACGTCCAAGCACGTAATGCTGCCTAATACAGTGGTGATTCTTCATTAGTACATTTATATTCAGACAATGTTTTCTGTATTAATTATCATTATGTATTTCAAATTCCATACACTTAAACAATCTGTGATGATACTGCAAAATCTAAAGAAGCCAATAACCATGATGAACCAAGCTGAGCAATAACCAAATTTAAATGGCATGTGTACAGCATAAACTGAAGTAGGAAAACCTTATGTCACCTAAACTGTTAGATTATCAACACATCTGTCACATCACAGTCTAGATGCCTCACTTGAAGTCACCTATTCATATCTGTCAAAAACTAAACAGATGTTTTTGTTGGTGCTGCTGATGACAAAAAAATAAACACTGATTAGAAGTGTAAATCAGGCCCACATTAACCCGTATGCACAATAACACATAAAAACTTTGATCTCCAAGTATTGTATATTTACACAATTTACCATGTACAGATGCAAAAAGAGATATTTCTACACACATGACAGTTACATACTGACTCTTCATAAGAGATACTTACAACAACAATAACATATTTTTATATAGCACGTTATCATACAAATAATGTAGCTCAAAGTGCTTTACATGATGAAGAAAGAGAAAAAAAGACAAAGTAATAATTAAAATAAGAGAACACTAATTAAAATAGAATAAAAGTAATGTCCGATGGCCAGGGAGGACAGAAAAAAAAAAAACTCCAGACGGCTGGAGAAAAAATAAAATCTGCTGGGGTTCCTTGCCATGAGACTGCCAAACCTCCTCTGGGCATTCTACCTAACATAAATGATCAGTCCTCATTGCATTCAGGGTTCTCATGGACTTATATACAAATAAGAGTTACACCCTGACTTTTCCAGTATTTAACATGCAATTGTCAAAGAAGAAACAACAAACCACCCCCCTCTTATGATGCACAATTAAACATGCACATGTACAGTATACTGATTAGAGAATAAACCGAGAGAACAATTTTAATCCATTTGTACTATGATGTCTGAAGACAGGACTTGGTCCACCCAGCCCTTTATTTCTCCATTTATGAGTTTTGATGTATGGTCCTTCCAAGCAAAAGTTCTGTCATGCACTGACTTCTTACAAACCCAGAGCCTGAGTGTATCACAGAACTTGAGCCTGAAAGAAGTGTCATATCCCAACCTGTAAGAGAGAAGCTTGTCTCACTTGACATGTTCAATGTTCTTTGACTAGTTAGTCGTACATGGCATACACCTTGAACTTGATTCAGAGTCAGACTATCCAGAGTAGATCCTCTAGTCAGGAACGAACCTGCTCTGGATAGTGTACCAGTCCATCAGAGGGCATACTTGTGCGTACATTCAAGTCACACAGGGCTAGTTTGGACACGTCACACGATCTTAACCTGCCAATTCTTGTTACTAGGTCTGACTTTTAGGCAATTATTTATTGTTATGAGATGTTATTAAAAGATAAATTCAATACTGAAGTAGCTGATTCAAAAAAATAATAAAGTAAAGGCTTACTTAGAATGAAAGCTAAACAATCATGTTAACTATTACCACATTATGAAATGATGTGCTTTGTCTGAATTCATCTACACACAGAGGTCCATTCTGTAACAAATGCTGTTTATTACCTTATTTATGTACAGTATATATTATATTGGGTGCCTTCTCAGACACAGTTAATCTAATTTAAGTTTATGGGAGGTTAGAGCCTATGCTAGCAAAAGAGAAATAATCCGGGAGAAGGTGCCTGTCCATTGACAGTGCAGGGCATATACAGTAAAAGGCAAAGAGGCTAGCACTGCTACCTCACAGATTCAATCAAAAAAATAATAAAGTAAAGGCTTACTTAGAATGAAAGCTAAACAATCATGTTAACTATTACCACATTATGAAATGATGTGCTTTGTCTGAATTCATCTACACACAGAGGTCCATTCTGCAACAAATGCTGTTTATTACCTTATTTATGTACAGTATATATTATATTGGGTGCCTTCTCAGACACAGTTAATCTAATTTAAGTTTATGGGAGGTTAGAGCCTATGCTAGTAAAAGAGAAATAACCCGGGAGAAGGTGCCAGTCCATTAACAGTGCAGGGCATATACAGTAAAAGGCAAAGAGGCTAGCACTGCTACCTCACAGATTCAATATCATGGAGTTGAAATCCATATTCACTTGCTGTCTGTTTGGAACCTGCCCATTGGTCATGTGTCTGTGTGGCTTCTTCTGTGTATACTCTGATTTTTCCATAACTCTCTAATGATGTGCATGTTAGATTAATACACAGTTTCTGTCCATGACAGGTTCCTACCTTGTACCTGATGAAATAGAATAGACAGGTTTCAAAATGTAAACTTTGATGTTCGCAGACTGATGTGTGGTACTGCACTTATTCTAAAAATAGCACTCAAAGTTGGGGCTATAAACATAATTTTAGTTCTCATCAAACTACAGAATCATTTTAGCACACTAAAAGAAATTAAAGCCTACTTGGATTACAAAAATAGCCTCCATTCTGCCATATTCACATGGACCCTGGATTTTCAATATATCTAGAAAATTCTTTTTGCATATGAACTTCTCCCCATCACAATTGTAGATGATTGTAGTTTGTTTAGGGATGTCATAAAACTTCCTGATGGCCTCCTTGAATTCTTGCCTAAAAACTCATTTTTTCATAGTGCCCTGATCTGTATCATTTACATTTTCACCATACTTTCCCTAGTTTGTTTTTTTGTTTTTTTTTTACATTAGGCCTTACTGAGCTTTAAAGGATTTTCAGGGTCCTGCAAGTTTTTTTTTTTTTTTATTTTTCTTTACAGTTTTGATGATTGGTGCTTTTAAAGGACTGGAAGAATAGTTAGCGATTCGAACCTAGAAGTCAAATGCTTGCTGGCTCAATCACTGTCAGACTTATTGTGTAACCCTAGGAAAGTCACTTAATTTTTTTTTGTTCCTGTGCAACAAATATATTGTAAACAAACTGCAAAATAACTATTTGATAAACAGTTTATGATGTTTTTTTTACCACATAAAAGGACCTATTTAAAACAAAGCTGATTTTTTTTTTTTTTTTTTAATCTTGGATTGGCATTAAATTCTCCTCCATCTTCACGGTTACATTTTAGGTAGTGCCTGTACCTATCAGCTGTGCATCTTTTCCCTGATCTCAATAGAAACACCTTCACTGCATACTGGTTGAACTCCACTGACCAATTTTATGAATTCTAAAAATGGCTTACTTTAATGTCAATTTTGTTGTTCGCTGAACATCTTGTTTAATCTATCAGCTCAATCTACCACTGTGCTACCTTACAGTTAGGCAGAGAAAGATGCTTAATGCTGCCTTGACTTTTAGCGCATAGAGTTCAACTGTGTTGCTTCATTTTAATTTGCTTTCTTGCGAAATTTCATTTTATTTATCAAAAGGCAATCTGCAAATACATAATCAACTAAGTCTGTATCATTTTTACTTGTATGTATGTTCATTGCTACTTTTCATAAAAACATTTTCAAAACAAAAACTTAAGAGATGAAGCGTTTCTTATCTTGCACTGCCTGCTTTATTGATTTTTCCACAAAAGTAAAATATAGTCTAGATGTAATTTCTCATGTTGTAGGTCTAAATAAATGTAATGCATCATAAGTCAAAAAGCGTCTAATTTCTATTTTTTTTTTTTTTTTTGGAGAAATTGGTTACAATAAATGCCTGTAGCCACAGTGCTCAAACCCAACCACAACCCCCTGAGGATTCTAGACCCTATTTAGGTGTGTCATAAAGGGACAGATAAGGTGGCATGGTGGGTACTACTCCTTCTCTAGGATCATACGTTCAAATCCCAGACACTAATTTTATGGAGCTTGAACACTCTCCCTGTATCAGTATGTATTTCCTCTGGGAATACCAGTTTTTCTTCCTCATCCCAAAGATGTGCATGTTAAGTTAACCGGTAACTTGAAACTGGCTTGGAATGAGGAACTGGGGGTATCGCATAAAGGACTGCCACCCAGTCTATGGCAGGGAGCCAACGTTTTTACCCATTGCTGATGGGACCGTCTCTGAACCAGACATTTAGCTAAGAAAATGGAAGGATGGATACAAGAATAAATATTGCATACAAGAAGAGTGTGTGTTTCTCTATCTCTCTCTTCTTACAATTAATTTACAACTCTCTGAAAAATTATTTTGACGATTTTTCACTTTTTTGTTGATCAATGACAAAAAGTACAAACTGAAAAAAGATTCAATACAGTAAATATGGTTGGGGTATATATCCATAAAGCTGTTACAAAGTTCGTGTGCCCTTTAAATTAGACTTTTTTGACTTTATAGTCATAGCATAAAAACTTTACATGAGTTAAAATATATTACTTCTTTAGTATATATACACTTACATGAACTTTACACATGCACACACGGATATATAAAAAAATAAGTATTTAAGAAAAATTGAGTGTGAGCTTTGTGTGTGTGACACTCTGAATCGGTACCAACAGTAAATACAATTCTTCTTTCCGACTACAGGCCTGCCCGTGAAACCGCTTTTGACGGGACTGGACTGGACGGGACGTGGCACTCTCATGAAGTCTCGCTTAGCTGGTAGAAGCGATGGTTTTGGTAATTCTAAATAAAAGTTTTACAACGGATCACTTGTCCATCCCCATTCCACTTGATCCTAATCTGTAGTTTGCTGGATTTTAAAATACAAATGGATGTCCTGGAATATTAACTTGGATCATTTTTTCATTACCGCAACTTTATGGCAATGTGTGGAAACTTCGGTGTCAAGACGTTACGATCAACTGAAAAAAACTGCAGTATAAATGCGTATTAAAATATGTAACGGCTGTGATAATACCAAATTGTGACAAGGATAACTCAAGTTGTCTTCTTCACTTTTGTTAATGAAAAACGTGTTCAGTTTTAATTCACTGGTCGGAAATCTCGCATTTCTCACATTTAAAGCAGCAAGGCATTCAAAGTCAGTTTTTTTGGTTAAAAAATAATTGTTATTCCTCATTGAACGCTCCAAACACTTTCATTCTCAGCAAGCTTTGTTTTAGTCTCTCCATTCGTTTCAAACCGAGCACGAATACACACGCCATTGCATTTAGATGTCTAGATATATATTATAAAGATTCCCTACCAGAGCCACCGTGTCCATGTTGGAGTATTTCTGTGTTGACGTGGACAGCCTGGAGTTGTCATTTTAACTGCACACGTAGCTGCCGGGTAACTTGACGCTGGGTGGCGCCGCCGAGTTGACAAATGGTCCTATACGCCCCACCAGTTTGCTTTGACCGCCATGTTGGCTCGGCATTGCCTTTAATTTAAACGAGGCGACAGAATCACGTTGGAGCCAAAATGGCGACAGTTTCTGGAGTCTGTTTGGGGCGGGGAGAAGAAAGGCGGACCTTTCTGATTCGTGAATTACGCACATGGGCGGAACTTCACCGCTGAAATTGCGTTGCACCCTGGGAACGCAAGTGAGATTAAATGAGAAGAGAGTGTGTGTAATATTGGAATGTTTGTAAAAAGGTTGTTTTAAGACTAATTTTATTTGTAAGTACAGTATAACATACGATTCAGTAATAAATGTTAGTTTCTCTCTGGTCATTCCGGTTTTTTCCTACATCCCAAAAATGTGCTTGTTAAGTTTAGTAAAATTGGCGTTTCTGAATGAAACCGTGGGGTTTGTACCTGGGAATTGAACCCGATACTTATAACACAGGATCTCGCTTCTTGCGGCCTTCCATTGAGTTTAAGGTAATTCTGAAAGCGAACGATATGCATTAAGGCAACAAGTGTTGGCGTTAAACCCTAAATTCAAGTTCGCGAGAGCAGGTGTAAATACTATTCAGCATCGAATTTAGGGTAGGAATCAGCCCGGGACGGGGTGCAGGTTAATCACAGGTCGCACACTTTCATCTAGGATGATTTACAGATGCTAGGTATTACCAACAACTGCACCTCTATGACTATCTCTGTCAAGATCCTCAAATATGTGAACAACACATCCATCGTTGGACTCATCAGGTATGGTGATGCGTGTACATGCAGACGGGTGTTTGAGCAGCTGCCCTGTGGTGTGGTGAGAACAACATGGATCTAAACACAATCACAACTGTAGAGAGGATAGTGAACTTTAGGAGGACCCCTCAATATTATTATCTCCTGTCACCATACTTGATAATAATGTGTCAGTTCTGGTAACCCTCATGTTTCTGAGGTACATACTCTCTAGGGACTTGAAATTCATAGATTGCATTATAAAAAAGCCAAAGCAGTGGATGTACTTACTGTGACAGCTGAGGGTGTGTATTCTATCACTGGTGCTGTAGATTGAGCTCCACACAGCAATTGTCAAGTCTGTTGTCAGCCTTCCCTGGTTTGGATCAGCAACTAAATATGACAAGAACAGACTAAAGCAAATAGCCAGGTCAGCCAAAAAGATCACTGACATTAGTCTTCTACCTATTTCAGAAACATGACACAGGCAGGGAAAAATCACAATAGACTTGTCACATCCAGGCCACAGTTTCTTTGAACATCTCACACCTGCCAGTTGTTATAAATTAAACTGTGCCAGAATAAGCTGATATAAAAATATAAAAAATGGTTAATTCAGCTGTTCCTGCCCAGGTGTTCGTCCATATCTTACAATATTGTTACATATAATTAGTACTTAACTCAGTATTCATTCAGTATTTCTTAAACTGCTTTGCACTATGTGGGCACATGTTTGCACTCCTTGTTTTGTATTTTCTCCTTGTGTGTACTTATCAGTTGTGTATTTTTCATGTAACAATTTGCAGGGAGTCAAAAATTATAAAAAAAAAAACAAAACAAACTTATACACCTTCTTTGTATGTGTGTATACTGGTCCAATAAATTTGATTTTGATTAATGTGAGTGGTTCGGGAATGTTAAGAAAGGTGTAAAACCTATATAGACATACTTTTAGCTACGCAAAAATTGTTATAATAAGATATAAATGTTTATTGATGTGATAACTAATATATAAAAAATTCTAAATTAAGAACCAAATTGTGCTCATTCTCTATTCAGCCTAATCAACATCAATGGGTAACAAAAATTATTCACTCAATTTTTTTTAAGATGGGAGTGATTATTTATTTTCATATTTGAGTAAAACTCCTTTGTTCACAATAACAGATTGTTAAACATTCTTAACTTGTTTATTTTTCAATATAAAAACTTAAAAATGAGCGGTGTGACATAATATGCCCATTGAAAGTTGTTAATCTATTTCTTCAAATTTGGAAATCACTTTAATTAGAAAAGATTGTACAATTGAAGCCAATGCCTTAAAGAAGAGTTTAACTCATTTTAATGGGCTTGCTCAGACAGTGTGTCTAATGTACGCCAAATAAGGCAATGACATGAAAATTCACAATAACACAAGCTTGCACAGAGCCTGGTACTGTACAGTATAATCTGTTTTCATTTAGCAATTTACAAATTGCAAGTGCCTATAGACAAATACTAAGCAACCATGGAGGTATAGAGCATCATTTATGTTTATTGTTTGTTAACTAGCTACAGTAAAAAAAGGAAAAAAGCAGAAGGATTTTTTAATTAATTACTGCCAGGTCTATACTTCTAAAAGAGAAAAAAAGTTAATTCCAAACTGTTCACAGTTGAAATATTAGTCTGATGTAAAGGATCAAAACATTTCCATCTTTGACATTATCTAAAGAATAATCAGAAAAATTCCCCTTCAACTCACTTAAATGCCAGGGTACAGCTTCAGAGATGATATGGAGAGGAGACTCCTTTATATTCTTACACCATATCTGGAAGGTTTTTATTCTTTTTTCACACTTTCTTGAACATATGCATTTCCTACGCAATCCATTAATTCTGTCTAGTTTTTCTGTTTTGGTTGACTCAGCAAGCCTCCTATGCCAGCTAATTAGGCAAAATTTGCTTAGAGGAAACATCTTTTCACAAAAAGCACTTAGACCCTCAGTGACCACTTGATTGAGTCCATCGAGTCTGTTCCTTGTTTGCCATCAGACTAGCTTGAATTTACTAGGGCATGGACACAAAAACATTTCAGATGGATAACACATTGAATCGGACTGTCGTCAACTCCAGTGTACCGTGTTAACGTTGCAAATTACTTGGTGGTGTGTCTCCGTTTTGAACAGCTTATTTAACTCTTCACACAGATACATGACTCTTTAAGGAGATACTATTTATTAAGATGTATGCACTGTAATATTTGTGAAGCCATTTCAGCAGATTCCTAGTGTTGTGGCATGGAGCTTTATTCTGCTGAAAAAGCCTGTCTTCAGACAGGTGCATAGCTGCCATTAAGGAATGTATTTGATCAATAGTGAGTTCCAGATAACATTATTGAATTCTGTCAGTGCTGTCCTGATATGTTCCACACCAGCTTATAGATAAATATATAGTACTTTATTTATTACAAGAGCAAAAGTTAAGTTTTTACAGAAGCTCATGTAATATAACAAGCACACACACACACAGAAATTGCTTAAAAAAATATAGCAAATATAGCAAACACAGTGAGGCATTATGAAGGCACCCCTTTCTCGGTTCTTGACAAACTTCTGCTACATGATTTCTTTGCTGAAAGTATATAATGATAGTGTGTCCAACTGTGAGGATGTGTAGCATTGTCCATAATGGCCATCAGTTTTGTCTTTATTATCTCCTATACTTCTAACTCCAGCAGGTCAAGAGTGTTTCCCATTACTGACCCTGCCTTTTTTATCAGTTTATTGATTCGGTGGACCTTTCTTGAAGTGATGTTACTGAGCCCCATCCACCGCAGCATAGAAATCTGTACTGGCTCTCTATCTATCTATCTATCTATCTATCTATCTATCTATCTATCTATCTATCTATCTATCTATCTATCTAGTTCTTAAACCCAGTTAGTCCAATTCAGGGCCACAAAGGATTGATGCCTACCTTGGCAGCATTGGGGACAAGGCAGGAAACATTGCTAGACAGGGTGAGAGTAAATCAAAGGGGTGCACTTAAATAAATACCCATTGGACCAGTTTAGAATTGCCAGTTAATCCAACATGCATGTCTTTGTGATGAGCGAACTCCACTCAGACAGCATTCAAACATTTATTGTTATTTACACATTCAATGTTATTAATGATTTGACTTCGTTAAGAAAATCAGCAATGTTCAATTTTTAATGAGTGGCGCAGGCATATTAGAAAACAGTGAAACAAAATGGAGAAAATGTCATATATATGTATTAGAAAAAAAATCTTTAGTGCAAATCAGTGGATTTTAAAATATATTTTATTTAAAAGTTAGAAACTTTTTTTAAATTCTAACTCTAGGCAATGACACATAAAAATGCATATGAGGAAACACTGTCTTCTGGCTTTTATTGATGTACTAGCAAAATACCTGCACTTCGCAGCGGAGAAGTAGTGTGTTAAAGAAGTAATGAAAAAGAAAAGGAAACATTTTCAAAATAACGTAACATGATTGTCAATGTAATTGTTTTGTCACTGTTATGAGTGTTGTATACACATATATATATATATACACACACACATATATATATACTGTATATATATATATATATATATATATATAGCAAAATACCCGCGCTTCGCAGAGGCGAAGTACTGCATTCAAATTTTTATTAAGAAGAAAATTAAACCTTTTTAAACTGAGGAAAAATATACCAATAATTATTTGTTAAGGATCTCTTTGTATACCACATTGTGAATTCAGCCCTCCGGATGTAATATGACCAAACTATGCGCTGAGCTTACTCTTGAGCATGCAACGTACAGTTGGCCATGTGAACAGTAATCTTGTTTTAAATCTCACAGCTTGGATTGCTGCTGTCATAATCGGTTTGAGTTTCATGGTTTGTTTCAATTACAACAGTATTTGCAGGACTTATGTTGAAGTGACATTCGGCATCTGTCAAGCATTGTAAGCACACAACCGGTTTCATCGATAACTTCACATCCAGCTTTTGAGAGTTTAAACATTCATAAACATGAAAGTGTGCACTACTGAAATCGTCACCTGTGAATCTAAGATGTTTAAGAGGCATTGGCGGTTGTCCAAAGGTGTAAAATATTTGGCCATTTTGGTACACTTGAAAGCGACAACCGAACAATTCAGCAGCAGCCATCAACTCACATGCAGATCCAAAGGTGAAGGGCTTAAGCATTTCACTCTTCTAGTGCTCCTGTGTAGTATAATTATCTCCTGTACCGTCATCAGTCCTCACCTTGAACCTGTCCCAGTCATTCAATACATAAGACAGAATGTTCCTCCGGATATCAAGAGTGAGCCTGATATGGCCGTGCAATATGTAACAAAGAGAATGGAAAAGGTAGGTGCCATCTCCGGGCATGGAAACCACTCGGTAAGTGACAGTTCTTTGATCGATGGTGATCACATCGATAGACATGTTAATGGGGGTATGGTTGGAATGATAAAGGAAATGGGTACCTGAACAATGTAAAGTAAACCTAAAATACCTAAACAATAACTATAATCGTAATAAATGAACAATAAAACAGCGGAGAAGCCGTGAATTAAATAAAAAGGCTGCAGTTATCAGCAGGGAGATGTGAATCCCGTGGCGAAGCAAGGAAGGGAATGTAGATACTGGAGTGACGGACAGCCTTATATAAGCAGGCAGCCAACAACGTGGGAGGCGTTGGGATGGGGGACCCAACGCCGCCTCACACGGTGACCGAGCTGCAGGCTATGGACGTATATATGTATGTAAGTAGGATTCAGTTAGCATTGGAAACCCACGTACCAAATTTCTTGAAGATGGGCCCATAAGTAACAAAGACCGTTGAAAAGTTCAATATGGCGGCCGACAGTGGCATCATACTACCGAAATAAGTACCAAATTTCAGCCTTCTACCTACACGGGAAGTTGGAGAATTAGTGACGTTGGAAATTTCAATATGGCGGCTGAAAGTGGCGTCACACCCCCGAAATAAGTACGTACATTGGTTTCGGTTAGCACAGGGAAGCCGTCTACCAAATTTCGTGAAGATGGAGCCATAAATAAGAAAGTTCAACATGGCGGACGTTGTCGACCGTTATCGACCGTTATGACCGTTACGTGTAGAAATTCGAAATGAAACCTGCTTAACTTTTGTAAGCTGTAAGGAATAAGCCTGCCAAATTTCAGCCTTCTACCTACACGGGAAGTTGGAGAATTAGTGATGAGTGAGTGAGTGAGTGAGTCAGTGAGGGCTTTGCCTTTTATTTGTATAGATTTCACAGAATCAAATGGGCTGAAGAATACAGACATTTGAAGTCAAGAAGAAAAAGAGTTATAGAAAAGCTGTCTCCTCTCCTAAAAGTTTTCAAATTCACTTCAAAGTGAAAGTGTTCAACTGAACCTCATGCCAGGCACCTGCAACTTTTCTGTATGTTTGTTTAATCCTTTGTTTAAATTTTATAAAAGTCTTTGGGGTAATCATTTCTAAGTGCAATCAGCTAAAGTCTCAGAGCCTAAAACATTGCGAATTAGACAATATTTTGAGTCTGAAATTAGTCTCTAAGCATTCTATGAATTAAAAGCTATTCCTTGCAAGATGTGTTTGTCTTTACTTGAACAGCATACAATATATTATTGTTTGAAGAAACATCCAATGATTTCACCCCTTCACTCATAAATTAATTTTCAAGCCACTTTTTCGCAGCCTCAGGCAGCAACAGAAACCCTGAATGGAAAAACTGGATAACTACTAACTTTTAAAATAAACTGTTCTTAACCTTAAATGTGTTTATGTAGTATTTTTATTTAATGTGACTTAAAAAAGTTATTTTTATATTTTATATTTCTTTCTTCACCATGTCAAAGACATGGAATTAGTGGGTGCTTCATGGAACCTGATGTGAAAGAAAATAGGGTAAAACACAATGCACAGCTAGCAACATCTGTAGAAGGGAGGAACCCTACCTAAAAATGATTGATGTCACTTTCAACCCTGTCTATTGTGATCTGTGCAGTGAAAAATGGTGAAAAGGTGTGATGCTTTTTAAAGACTCATAAACAAGGCCAGAGCCTTACCTAAGTTGCCCAGAAACAGGCTTCACCATAGGCAGCCTGACCCCAATCTCTTCTATCAGGCTTCAGTTTGTCCAGGCCTCAAAAATGGGTGACAAGGCTTTTAACATTCAAAGCATCTTAAATGTCCAATATATAATCAAAATACCTCACAAAAGAAAGGAAAACCATAAAAAAAAAATTTGCTTTGCAAAACAAGTCAGTTGAATTAAAAAAAAAACAAAAAAAGAAATTAACAAGTGGGATTCTTCAATGAGATAAATTAAACATAAGAATCATGTGCCAATTAATAAATTAGTTGATAATGCCGACCTCCAACTAAAAAAATCCAGAGAAAGGTCAAAAACAGAGTAAACAGATAGAAAATCCAGTAACTCACAAAAACACAGTAAACGGCACAAGCGAACTCACCACTCACTTCCTCTCATGTTCAAAATGAACCAATAGGAACTGTGGGAGACCCTCTGGAAAGATAAGTTCCTGACAGTAATCGGCATGACAGATTCATCTAAAACTCTAAAAATTTTTTTTTTTTTGCATGTTTCTACATTTCTATAATTTTTACAGTATTAATTTAAGTTGCTTGCTTAGGGTCAGAGTCATTCTTGTATAGGCAAGTTTATATTTTTTATTGCAATGAGTGTAGTTAAAACCACCCTATAGTACTTTATATGTACACTAAAATGCCACCTCACAAGCAATCCATGACATACACACTGTAAGGTTACAATCACTCTCCTAGACCACCTTGATGACTCATTTTTATCTCTCTATTATAATAAAAAGTCCTGGGATGAGACAAAACTTTTTAGCCTGGGACGAGACGTGACTTTTTCAGAGAGATACTTTCACATCCCGTGAGACGAGACTTTTTGCCAAGAAATTTAACCACAGCCGGGGCCAGAAATAAAAGACAAAGAGTAGATGACAAAGTAGAACGTTGTAAAGAATTCAAAATCACTGGTACGATACACATGCACAGCAAGTGAGAGATAATGAAAGTTCTAAAATTCGAAAGTCTCAAAAAAATGATAGTACAGATTGCATTAGTGCTAACAAATGGAAATTATTACTCTGTGAAATAACAGAACAGTGAAAAGAGATCGAATATATTATTTGAATTAAAACTTTACGTCTGAGACTTGTAGATCGTCTAATTTGTGTTGCCATCAGGGAAAAGTAGTGTTTCTTCTCAATGAAGAGTCCACAAAAATTAAAAGATTTGTTGTTTGGTGAAAGTCGACATACGTAAGTGGCAGAGACACGAACTGGCTGGCATGAAGCGCAGACCGGTTGTGTTACTGAGCAAAGCGAGCAGGGGTGCTAAGCCCCTTAGTTCTTTTATATAGTCTTTGCTTTAACTCATACTTTACTTATAAGCATTGCAAATTTCACTGGAGGAAGAGTTCAGTTTAGTCCATTAGAGGTGAATATCTGGATAAAGACAGAGGAACCTATCAGTATCCCACCACCTCTTGTATTATTTTGCATTCCTTATAGATAGATAGATAGATAGATAGATAGATAGATAGATAGATAGATAGATAGATAGATGAGGGTAAACTTACCCGCTTGATCACCAGCATAAAATATAATACATGCATGAACATAGTGTAAAAACAACATCCACATAAATACATAAGTGAAAGACTCATAAATAAACACAATATACCAAGTGCACACTTACTTTATATTGTTCCCCAAATAAATATTGCACTTTTACTGTGTTATAAGTTTGGCATCCTAGCCATGAACAGTGCATTGTAACAAGATTTTGTTCAGACTGAGTCCTTGTCCCCACATTGGCAACTTGACTACAGACATAGCACAGGTGGAGAATATCCAGCTATGCTGAAGAAAACCTTCTACAGCATGGACAGGTGACATTTCTATCACACTTATGTATATCATATGCTATTCAACATCTTCAGTGAAAGGCACCCCTTCTTATGACTCCATGTTTATTAGCATTAACTTTTCCCATGGTGTCAACGGTTGCTCATTCTGAGACTGAATACCAGCCTTCACACCTATTCCCCCACTGAGAATCAGACGCATGACAACTTAATTGACTAAGCTGAAAAAATACTTTTGAAAGCATTAAGACTAACCTTTCTGTCACTGGGCCTTTTAAAGCCCATTGAAGCATTCATTGTGTGATTGTGGGCTATACAAGAAATATATTACTTTTATTTTTTCAGTTTAATTCTGTCACTTATCTCCTGCCCTTAGAGAAAGCAAGCTACATAAACCATTACTGATCTACTGTTGCATATACTACTGTAAAGTCAATGAAACATTCCAATTGTCTGAATTGGGTTCACCCACTTTTCACCCTGCTGCAGACATACTGGCATAAGAACCATAAGACCCAGGAAAAAACCGAGAACTACTTTTAGGGAAACAAGCACCCTGGCAGTTGAAATCAAATAGTTCACCCCTCCTCATAAAAATTTCATAACTTTCCACTTTCAAGAAGCATCTCATTATTGTAGAACATTACAACCCTCATGTGAAAATGTCCAAACTGTGCTGCTTCCACAAATTTATCTGAGGTGTCCGCTTACTGATACCATTCAACATCTTTCATTTCAGTGTACACAGTTTTAGTTCCTAAAATATATCTCCTAATGTTATGTACTAGTTATGGTATTTTTGTGAATGTACAGTTTTCCCATGGCTTGGTTAGACCAGAACATCATTGATTCATAATTAGATATTAGAACTTTTATCTTAAGAAATGAATATATTGCAAGTGTGGATTCCGCATAAAAAAACAAAAACTTGGCCTTGGCTTTGTTATTTTGTGCCCTGAACCAGCCCACAGTCACAACACAACATTTTGCCGTGTCCTTTAGAAGAAACACTTTGAGTTCTAATCCCAGATCAACTATTTAGCATCTATGTGTTTCTGTACTCAGCTGCTAATTTATTCATTTACATTTACATTAAATTTACATTTATTTGCTTGACAGGCACTTTTATCTAGAGCAACTTATAAAAGAGGTAAACATAATCAAGTTACATTAGGCTAGGGCCTGTTTGTTCAGCAAGTGTATAGTAGGACAGGTAACAAAAGTTGATTGCCACAAGTGAAAAGATGAAATACAGTAACTAATACATAGGTTAGAATCAATAAATCAATTAAACTTAATCTAACAACAAATTAACCAACAATATAAAATGTCACAGAGCAAAGTTTTTTTCCAATCAGACAGAACAGATGGATCTTCAGTTGCTTCTTAAATACATTGAGGGAGTCAGCAGTATGGATGGAAGTGGGCAGCTCGTTCCACCAACAAGGATCTATGCAGGAAGAGTCTGAATTGTGACTCGATACCACGCAGATACCATGCAGAGGTGGCATCACCAGGCACTCTTCACTGGAAGACCTGAGTGGGTGAGGAAGAGTATAGGTCTTCACCAGTGTCTTCATATTCTGAGGTGCTAACCCCTTGACTACCCTTGACTATCCCTGCATCAGGGATATGAACTTCATGTGTGTTGCTACAGGGAGCCAATGTGCGACCTGAAGAGAGGAGTGACATGTGCCCATCTCAGCTGGTTAAATACAAGATGGGCCACTGCATTCTGGACCATCTACAGCAGCTTCATAGAACATGCATGTACTCCTGCCAGAAGCGAGTTGCAGTAGTCCAAAAGAGACAAGATCAAAGCCTGGAGCGGAAGTGGTGCTGCATACTCTGTCTGAGAATGGTTTCCCATGAATAAAAACTCTGTTGCAGTTTTAGGTTTGTGTCCGAGCCCCTGTCTGTCCTACATTCTACTATATACAAAGTATATATATATATATATATATATATATATATATATATATATATATATACAGTGGTGTGAAAAACTATTTGCCCCTTCCTGATTTCTTATTCTTTTGCATGTTTGTCACACAAAATGTTTCTGATCATCAAACACATTTAACCATTAGTCAAATATAACACAAGTAAACACAAAATGCAGTTTTTAAATGATGTTTTTATTATTTAAGAAGAACAAAAAATCCAAACCTACATGGCCCTGTGTGAAAAAGTAATTGCCCCCATTGTTAAAAAAAAATCACCTAACTGTGGTGTATCACACCTGAGTTCAATTTCCGTAGCCACCCCCAGGCCTGATTACTGCCACACCTGTTTCAATCAAGAAATCACTTAAATAGGAGCTGCCTGACACAGAGAAGTAGACCAAAAGCACCTCAAAAGCTAGACATCATGCCAAGATCCAAAGAAATTCAGGAACAAATGAGAACAGAATTAATTGAGATCTATCAGTCTGGTAAAGGTTATAAAGCCATTTCTAAAGCTTTGGGACTCCAGCGAACCACAGTGAGAGCCATTATCCACAAATGGCAAAAACATGGAACAGTGGTGAACCTTCCCAGGAGTGGCTGGCCGACCAAAATGACGCCAAGAGCGCAGAGACGACTCATCCGAGAGGTCACAAAAGACCCCAGGACAACGTCCAAAGAACTGCAGGCCTCACTTGCCTCAATTAGGGTCAGTGTTCACGACTCCACCATAAGAAAGAGACCAGGCAAAAACGGCCTGCATGGCAGATTTCCAAGACGCAAACCACTGTTAAGCAAAAAGAACATTAGGGCTCGTCTCAATTTTGCTAAGAAACATCTCAATGATTGCCAAGACTTTTGGGAAAATACCTTGTGGACTGATGAGACAAAAGTTGAACTTTTTGGAAGGCAAATGTCCCGTTACATCTGGCATAAAAGGAACACAGCATTTCAGAAAAGAACATCATACCAACAGTAAAATATGGTGGTGGTAGTGTGATGGTCTGGGGTTGTTTTGCTGCTTCAGGACCTGGAAGGCTTGCTGTGATAGATGGAACCATGAATTCTACTGTCTACCAAAAAATCCTGAAGGAGAATGTCCGGCCATCTGTTTGTCAACTCAAGCTGAAGCGATCTTGGGTGCTGCAACAGGACAATGACCCAAAACACACCAGCAAATCCACCTCTGAATGGCTGAAGAAAAACAAAATGAAGACTTTGGAGTGGCCTAGTCAAAGTCCTGACCTGAATCCAATTGAGATGCTATGGCATGACCTTAAAAAGGCGGTTCATGCTAGAAAACCCTCAAATAAAGCTGAATTACAACAATTCTGCAAAGATGAGTGGGCCAAAATTCCTCCAGAGCGCTGTAAAAGACTCATTGCAAGTTATCGCAAACGCTTGATTGCAGTTATTGCTGCTAAGGGTGGCCCAACCAGTTATTAGGTTCAGGGGGCAATTACTTTTTCACACAGGGCCATGTAGGTTTGGATTTTGTTTCTCCCTAAATAATAAAAACCATCATTTAAAAACTGCATTTTGTGTTTACTTGTGTTATATTTGACTAATGGTTAAATGAGTTTGATGATCAGAAAACATTTTGTGTGACAAACATGCAAAAGAATAAGAAATCAGGAAGGGGGCAAATAGTTTTTCACACCACTGTATATAAATATATTTAGTGAGTGTCAAAGTGGATGGACAGGTGATCATAATGGAATGACAACATGGATGGAGGCACCTTGCAATCCTCATCCACTTTGGGATAAGGGAATAATGGATGGACTGGCCGAAGCTGGGTGCCAGAAACAGTACAAACGATGGCAGTGTTCCTCTTGGCTGATTCAAGTTTGGACACCCACAGGATTTCATGGGACTTGGAGTATGAAAGTGCAAGCCTGTTGGGGTTTTTGGGTGTCACCAGAGGTGACCTCGAAGTGCTTCCAGCAGGCAATGACACAACACTGGGAGCATTCCCAGGTCCAGTTTAAAAAGAGTTTGCCCTTTCGTCTCAGATAGTAAGAGTCAGAAAGCAACAGATAACACTCCCCAGGAGAAGTGGAAAGAGTGAAAGAACATTCACTCTCTTTGTAGCTGTGTCATGTTAGCTGTGTTCACTTGGGAAGGTGCTGCGGATAATAAAAACCTCTTATTTAAACCCAGTGTTGTGTTGGGTGAAATTGTATCTGAGGAATGAGGGCTTAGTGCTGCCCCTTAACGTGTTACTCTCTGTCTGTCTCTATCTCATTCTTTCTCTAGTAATGTGTTGGTAACAGCCTTGCACAAATGAGAAGGAAGTCAGTCCAGGCTTCCGAAAAAAGATCTTATATTGGTGAAGACAGGAACATTCACAAAGCATTTTTTTCGAACGGTGGCTGTCACTTAAAACACACGCAGCATGCAAGCAGTGACGATGACGTCATCCTGCATTCGCTCCTTCTCACATCAAAAGAACAGATCGAGGAAACAGAAAGTGAGAGCAAGGCCAGGTCAGTGGCCGGTTTAAAATGTTCTCCGCAAGAACCATCAGGTGACAGACGCGTTATGTGGTGAGCCTGTGAACTTGCAGTTGCACTGACGGTGGTCGGACAACCAACTAACTCCACGAGCGTTAATTAATATAGTTTCGGCGCATATCGTAGTTGGGTGGCGGTTGTAGTGGTCTCAAAAATCTCATTTTATATATATATATATATATGCCACCTAAGAAACTCTCAATTGGAGAAGTGCCTCATCGGTAGATAGAAAAAGCAAAAGGGCGAAGATCCGGAGTGAGGATAAATGTAAGGTAGAAAGGATTCAGACCTGGTTTGACTCCATATAACGAGAAATGTTTGATTGCTTTCATGTAAGTTGTATGAACTGTTACATCTCAAAGTGAATTATGTCGTGTTCAGGTACTGTGTCATTCTGAGTACTGCGCACAGCTAAACCTCTTATTTCAGTTACTATTTTAATGCTGGTCAGGTTACATTTGACTAAATGAAAAAAGCAAAAGTGGGACTGGAAATGTATGGAGTACAATATAATTAAAACTTAATATGTGATCAAGAAATCGAAATGGAATGTGAATTCATCCACATTACTGCCACCCTGGCCGACTCAGCAAGAGAACTGGTTCACTCTGTACCAGCATCTTAATGATGAATGATGGTGAGTTTAAACTAGGAAAAAAACTTTTATCGGCGTGTTTCATTCGTGGCTACCACAAGCTGCTCTATTCAAATGCTAATGATTTGAAATACAAACCTATGGTACGATCTGAACCGGTCTGACCACCTTACTTCCACTTTCAACCCTTAGGGTTATTTTTTAATTGTGTGTGTATATATATATATATATATATATATATATATATATATATATATATATATATATATATATATATCTGAGCGTTTGTTACAGGGGACAAATAAAGCATCATAAAGCTAAATAAATAAATTTACATTAGGAAAAGAAGCTTAGTGTCAATAGAACATGACCCACTAAAAATGTTTATGTATCAATTTTATTTTCTTAGGTTTATTATTAAGTTCTTACGTGTATAACAGTTCTCTATATTTACAAGATGGCTTAGAGCTGACATCATCATCATTTGGATGGGCTCAATATTCAATAGAGGGCGGGGTTAACTGGGGTTGCTGTTACGTCACAACAAGCCGGCCCTGGAACATTCTACGCTGCGCAAGCGCACAACATGCTGTTTCGTTTCTGAGTATTCTGCAAGTCACGGTGGGCCTGCACAGGGGTTTGTCAGACAACCGTCAAAACGTCAGTAACAAAAATCAAATATGCACTTTAGGAATACGCTAACTTAAGTTTTTTTTCACCAAAATAATACCTGTAAGCATTCTCGATTTCTTATGTTACATATTTTTTCATTTTAGACAGCATGTTAATACGCCGTCAAAATATTGCGGCATTTGTGGTTACATATTATGTAACCTTCATATCAGCTAATTCTGAGATAGGAAATGTGAAAATATGTCGATGGCTACAAATTACTTTTCAGGCAGCTAGAACAGAAAATCACAGCGACAAAAATTCTAGTCTCTCCTCGTTTTATTCACGTCCCTACCAGTGCTCTATTTCCGTCACAGTCGTGTTGTTTAAGGAAGATCCGCCTTTGTACTATTTTCTTGAATGTTGATTGGTCAAGTTAGGCAACTGTACCCATGACGATTTCTTTTTGTGCTTTCTAATTGGGGGAACGTCCTGTCCGTTGAGTAGTAGGCGTTAATTGTTGCTTGATGCTCCTCGAGAGGGCGAACGCGGGTCTCTGTAGCGCTTCCTCGTTAGTTGTCAAGGCTTTCGTGTGCGCGAGATGTTGGAAGGGGCGGAGGCTGAGCACCGACTCCAGTATATACACGATGAAGGTTGGGTGTTGGGGAGGTTCCCAGCGCATGTTGCAAAGCAGCAAATCAAGGTTGGGAAAGGCGGCTAAAGAGTAACCGAAACAACGCATCCTTTTGGGAGGAGAACGAAGAAAGGAGGAAACGACAGAAGATCTCGTAGGGCCGAAGATACACTCGAATATACGCTATTCTTTAGGACAACCAAGAGAAGAAAGCAGTGCTATAAAGATCCAAACGTAAGATCTCAACTGTTATTTTGAGGATTTTTTGTTGTTTTAGTTGTTTGGAAACAGGTACTTGTAAGGAAACGCCTTGTCTGTTTTTTTGTTGTTACTTCGCAAATGCCCCTCCCCTTGTGTATTTTCTTTATTTTATATTCTGGTAGTAGGGTTGTGTTGACTGAATACTAGTTACGAGTGGATACAAAGTTTTTAAATATATTTAATATGCCACACCGATGTTTGTGGCCTGCTTATTTGGAAGCCAGTGTTCACATTTCCAGAAGATCAACGTTGTGACAGTTTATCCAACGTGGCTCTGTCTACGAATGTGACAAGTAATCTTGGAGCCGGGTGCCGTCTAGTCACAAGTCGGGGTCAGATGATGCAATGAAAAGAAATACTATATCCCGCGTGGGGATACAAAGCCATGTTTTATTATATAGCACCTGTTCAGAGCATAATGACCGTGTCGCCCCTCCAAGACTGATCTTAAAAGCGTAGAGGTCACTCCACATCATCGGATAGTTTAGCTTAGCATTTGGGTAGCAAAGAAACTGCGTGCTTTTGTCAGAGCCATCGTAAGTCGGCTTGAGCAGGAACCGTTGCAAAATCAAGAAAATAATTTAAACTAAAACCGTCAGAGGCTTGGTTTACAATAACGACATAAGTATGTTTATATTATAGCATCTTTAAAACATCTCTCGAATTTACGGGAAACAAAAATAATAACCATATCCTGTTTTCATGTCACGGTTTAAATGACGGATGTATACGTTTTGTTGTTCTGAAAGAGTATCGGTAAATGTGCCATTTACTTCCCACAATTTCAGTTCGAAGGTTTTATTTTTGTCAGGGTGGAGCACGGGTGCATTTGTCTCTGTAAAGATATGACATGTGCAGGTGTCACGTGTTCGTATATTTATATTTGTATAGTCGCACCAAATCGTACACGAGGGTCCTTAAAAGAAAGTCATTTATCACATGATGGGTGCCTGGTTTGTGCCTCCCATCCCCTTCAGCCCTGGTTTGTCTGGTAACAAAGCGCAGTATAGCTTTGATCCACTTAAACATCTTTTTCTGGTGTCATTTTATTGAATCGAGGACACAGGCCACATGCTCGGAAGGAAAAGTCCCACATTTTACATCTCGTGACGCTATTACCTTAATTCCTATTGTGAGAATATGATGTATTTTAAAGAATGGGATCTGTCCTGTATGCGTAAATCGGTCGTGATATGTGGGAACTCCTCCGACTCATCAGGTGGCCTCGTTTCATTTCCTGGCAAGTTAATAAAAGCAAGCGTTTGAGTGCCAGAAAGCACATGCTTTTTATTTGGAGATGTCCTGTGTCCCACCTCCAGTATAACACATGGCACGTTTGTTTATTGTTTCCTAGTGCGAGTTCATCATTCATTGATTTCAGTGTTTGTTACAGCACCTTTCACATCCTTTAGGTTAATGTCTAAATATTATGAAATGCAAAAGTAAATATACTAAGTATTATGTCACCTGTTTTTTGTATTTGGAGTATCCTTCATTTTTCATTCCACAGTTTCTTAAAAGTTTGTGGGAGGCTGCAGCTTGGATAGTGAACATAATGTTAAATTATGTTAATATAATGTGATTGGCTACCAAAAGTATTTAGGGTATGTATTTTTAAATAGAAATTGCACAGTCTTCCTTTTTAAGTAGTGTGAAATAGTGGGTAAGGAGCTGAAATGCAAAGGTCTAAGTTAGTTTTTCCCCAGCCATGGCATCCACCTTATATACAACTAGAGTTCTTTTTTTTTGTTTGTTTTTTTTTTTTTTTTAAACGCCACAATGGTTAAAAGTTACAATTTCCTCTCGGAGACAACACAGAATGTAACGATGGAATTAGTATAATAGTACTGTTCTGCATGTATATAAAGATGGGATAAAGTAATGGCCCCATATCTGTGTCAGCTGAAAAAGAGGAAGACATACAGAAATAATCACAGTTGCATATTGAGTGAAACTTAAACAAATTGTTAGCTTCTGAAAGAAAATTGACTATTCAAACTTTTGATAACATCAGCATGTTCTGTTGGCTAGACATGTAGTCAGCTTTCAGTCATGTTTTTGAAATAAAAGGGAATTTACAACTGGGCAAATTTTTGGCTTAGGTTATTGACTATTTTGCAGATATCCAAACAAAGCAAATGAAGGACCATAGAATACACGTCTATCAAATTTAATTTGTACCAAGTAACACATGGCATAAGTAAAATTAATGAAACCAGTTTGAAGCTGGTAAACCATTGAAACAAACTTTATGTACATACCTTTTTTGATTTTGCTTAAAGATTCTGTACTTCTTTAAAACGGGAGAGCATCATAGTTATTATGGATTCTTATTGGGTCTCTTCCCACATAGTGAAAGGAAGACCTGCGTGGATGCCCTGGTTCATATTTACCACTTTGAGTCAGAGATGGTTGTCCTCCATATGTTTTGGCAGTGGGGGAAAATCAAAATGTGCTTTGTATATTTTGGTTGGGGTTGTGCAATGATTTTACATACTATGCTGTGTTTATCCGTCATTTATGTTTTTGTGAAATTATAGGACCTGGAGATAACAATATATGTATATAGTATTTATGAAAAAATTATGAATTTCAAAATAAGAAGGTATAGGAAATGGAAAGATTTAACACTACAAGTTTATAGGACGCTGGAATGTCTTTATAGTATTTGGTGTTAAGCAGAACCCATTGCTGGAGGGCTACTCTTAAGCACACACTTGCGCTCACTCATTTCAGACCAATGTAGAATTATTAATTAACCTAAGGCTTACCATCTTTGTGATGTGGAAAGAAAATGGAGCACTGTGGAAAAGAACAAAGCGAGTACATGGACACTTGGAGTGCGTACAAACTGTAAACTAGCCAAGAAATGAGCCAAGGTTCCTGGAGCTGTGAGAGAGCAGAAGTAGCCATTGTGTCAACATATTTTAAAAATTGCGAGTTTAGGAAAAAGCAGATTTGGAGAATGAATGAATTGTTAATAATAATTATTGCAAATGTACCTTTCAACTTTGTGGGTTGAAGTAGGCTTGGAAGGTTCATGGATTGAGACTTAACTGTTTTTTTTTTTTTTTTTTTTCCACACTGATATGTTTTTCCTTTTTTTTTTTTTCCTCCTTTTCTCCTTAGGAAACCAAATTTATGGCTGGGATTGGACAAATTATCACTAAGAGAGTGGTAAACTTTTCATTAAACTGAATGGAATTAACCTTCCCCCTCTTCCAACTGAAAACTAAGCAAACAAACAAACAAAAAAGGCAGGCCCTGGTTTCATCTTTATTATGGTGGTTTTTGTTTTTCACATTTTGAGCCGTCGTGTATAAATTTCTTGGTCAGGTATGAAACAGATAGTTTCTTTAATTTATAGAAACCTTGCAAATTAATTGTTTTTTCTGCAATTTAAAAGTTTTTTTTTTTTTTATATATTTTGGTTTAAATCTTTCCTCGTCAGTGTTGGGTTTTTTTTTCCTCTCTTTTTTTAATCTGCCATTATTGGACTTGTTAGACAATGCTTTACCTGAAAAAGTATTTCACGGAGGGACTTATTCAGTTCACAATTTTGCTAAGCCTGATTGGCATAAGAGTTGATGTGGATACATATTTGAATTCCCAGTTGCCACCACTGCGAGAAATCATTTTGGGACCCAGTTCTGCTTACACCCAAACCCAGTTTCACAATCTGAGGAACACCCTGGATGGCTATGGCATCCATCCCAAGAGTGTTGATCTAGATTACTACTTCACAGCACGTCGGTTACTCAGTGAGGTTCGATCATTGGACAGGCTACAGGTGCCCAGCACAGAACTCAGTGCCTGGCTAGTACATCGTGACCCAGAGTGCTCTGTATCCAATAGCCAAGTCAACCCCACCATTACCCTGGAGAATGCCAATAGTCTGGAGGAGGTGGCCAACTCTGAGACCTCAACAATGAGGAATAATGGAAGTTTAGATCCATTATACAGTGAAGAAATGGATGAGAATCGAGGAGCTGTGGCCCGAGATGACCATGATGATGACCTAACCAAAGAGGTATTTGCAATCAAAGTTTTTAACCAGGTTTTAATGTTTGTACTTATAGTAAAATGCTTAATACCGCTCATGTTTTTGAAGAATTTTTATTTTACCTCTTGCAGCTAACTCAGTGTAGCATTTTTAGTAGAAATGCTTCAATCTATGTGCACACATTTAAAAGTATACTAGGTGTTACAGAATGTGATCATCTTAAATACTGGGGGTAGTTAGTGGTTGATTGCTGAAAAAAAAAAAGTTACTTAAAAAAGATTTTGAATTGAGCACTAATTGTGCTATTGTTAAACCACCTCAGGGCAAAAGAGACCTGGACTGTTCCTCGGTGAGGTTATGCCTTTTTCTGCTTTAGCTCCTTTTTCAGGAAATTGCACTTTGCACATTTTCCCCTCAAAAATTTAAAGAAGGAAAGGTTGTCAGGCTTTCAGTGGCCAACCTCATAGAGGTACTTTGGGCAAGAGCATTCTGCCTTTACATCTCCCACAAAAAGACATTGTCGGTTTATAATGAGGAATGTGAACATTGTTAAGAGAAAATCATTGTCATATGCAAGTCCAAAAAATGCGTAATAACGCAGGTATCTTTTCTGTCGCATTACTGAGAGGCCTCTCATAGCCCCAAACTCTTTCCTTTAAGTAGCAGACTTACTGAGAAATGGTTGAAGCTGGAGGAGTCCAGTGTACTGATGCTTTCGAAAACAGTGTATTGCAGATTTGCTTTGTTGGTTATATAATAAATGACTGTTGATGTTATCTATTCATGTGTTAACGAAGTAGAGGTTTATATAAAAAAATAAAAAAAAAATCCTTTAGGTTGGACCTAAAAGAGTATAATTATGATAAACAGCTCAGTGTTTTTAAGTATTTTTTGATTTTCCCCTATTATCTTGCTAGGGTCATCCTCAATAGGATCCTTGATCACTTGCTCACCTACCAGCGACCGGAACAGTCTGGTTTTACACCTAAGAAGTCTACCATTAACCGCATCCTAGCACTGAGGGTTCTCATAGAGTGCAAACGTGAATATCAGCAGAGTTTCTTTGCAGCCTTTTTCGATTTTCATAAAGCATTCGACTCAGTTGATCGAGCTGCCCTGTGGGACATCCTGAGGGTTTGCAGGATCCCCTCGAGGGTGCTGGGTATCATAGATGGCCTGTACACTGGTACTGTGAGTGCTGTGCAGAGTGGAGGCAGAAGAACCTCTGTGATTGTGTTTTTCCTAGTTGATTCTGGGGTTCATTGGGGGTGTGTTCTTGCTCCTACTCTGTTCAATGCTTGTATGGACTGGGTGTTGGGCAAGGTCATGGGGTCCAGAGGCTGTGGTGCATCTGTTGGTGAAGAAAGATTCACAGATCTTGACTTTGCTGACAAAGTTGGGCTCTTTGTGGAGTCAATGGAGGCTCTGATCAGGGCACTCAAGAGACTGAGCGAGGAGTCTGTGTGTCTGGGCTTGCAAGTGTCCTGGATAAAAACCAAGATCCAGGCCTTTAATGGCCTCTTGGGCATGGCCATCAGCAGTGTGTATGTTTGCGGAGAGAATGTTGACCTTGTCGAGAGGTTTACTTACCTCGGCAGTGACATTTGTGTCTCTGGTGACTCTTCCTATGAAGTCAGTAGACGGATTGGGAAAGCATGGGGGGGTCATGAGGTCGCTGGAAAGGGGTGTGTGGCGCTCCCGATATCTATGCAAAAGGACAAAGGTCCAAGTCTTTAGAGTCCTGATGCTTCCTGTCTTGCTGTATGGTTGCGAGACATGGACGCTATCCAGTGACTTGAAAGAAAGACTGAACTCCTTTGGTACTGTGTCTCTCCGGAAAATCCTTGGGTACTGTTGGTTTGACTTTGTATCGAATGAGCGGTTGCTTATGGAGTCCCGAATGAGGCATGTTACCTGCATTGTGAGGGAGTGTCAGTTACGACACTGCGGCCATGCGGCCCAATTACCCGAGGGTGATCCAGCTTGTAAGATCCTCATTTTTGGGCACCCGAGTGGCTGGTTCAGGCCAAGGGGTCGCCCATGTAACACCTGGCTACGGCAGATAGAGGGTGGGACTGGACCGCATGTCTGCCTGGGGGGTTGCCAACCGGGATCCTGAGTTGTTTCGTTGTGTAGTGGGTGCAGCAACGCACTGTACCAGTGCATGCTCCCCAACTTGACTTGATTATCTCCAGAGATACAGTACAAACACAAGAAATGTGGAAAAATATGAAGTCAACTGGTTTGACACTATCCCCAAATCAGCCTACATGCCAAGTTAATGGCGAATTAGACTAAAGTACCAAAATTTAGTTCCTGCTTTCAGTTAAGGATTTAAAGTACTATAATTGTTTTTTTACTGTGAATCACACAGTATATTCTAAATTCTATATATTGGTCATCTGCATATTTATAATTAAACATACAGAATGTAGTTACTTTGTTTGTATAAAATGCAAATCTCCTGACATGTCCCAATGTCATTAATGAATACAGAACTGTATTTTACGTGTGCATACCACATTATTGGTAAATCAACACCATTACAGTTCCACTTCTTTTTGTCTCTACTGTAGTGGAATTAAGACCCTGAAGGTATGAGACGCCATTCTGAGTTTGTGGGTGGCCTAAAAATATAATATGGTAAGCATTGGCTGGCTGTGTGGGTAACTTGTCTGAATCTGTTAACCTTTGTTTCTCTGTGCCCTTGGTAGATGCATCTAGATTTGGATCCCTAGTGAGGCTTTTATGGATTATTTTTTGATTAAGATCAGAAGACTCCTCACTCACTTCAAAACTGTTGCATTCACTGATGTTATATTTATTTACTAGCTTAGGTCTTCTAATATGAGAGGTGATAAGCTTGTCATTAAGAGAGAAGCTTGTTAAAACTTTGCTTAGTTTCCTTACCAGGATGACAAGAGTTTATTTTGTTTGAACGAGCACATAATACACCACAGATTTGTTGTCTGCTTATCGTGTAATATTCCAACTGTTTATTTAGATAGATACTTTATTAATCCCAAAGGGAAATTCACATAATCCAGCAGCAGTATACTGATACAAAGAAACAACATTAAATTAAATAGTAATAAAAATGAAAAAAATTTAAATTGCCATTGTCCTGTGAAAACAACATGTATTGCTGTTGAAGTAACAAACAGATTTTCCCCTGTTCAGAGTTTGGTATTTTGGTGTAATTTTGCTGGGTCTGTTGGGGCTTACCATAGGTTGGGTATCCCTAATACAAAATTCCAAAATCTGAAGCTTTTTGAGTGCTGACATGGTGTCGACTATTTATTTATTTTTGCTTCAGAGCTTTTGTGAACAACGTATGTCCAGATTCCAAATGTATCTTTTCATTCTGAGCATGGTGGTGGTCTGGTTCCTCATGAAGCCCCAAGCTACAGTACACAAATGATGACCAGGGTGGGCTTTTGATGGTACAGTTATCCCCCTTGAAGTGCCACGAAGCTAGAACACATGATTGACGACCGGGAATTGGGGTCTCCCGTGAAACAGTAAGCGTCACAAAGCTCCATCACTGAATCAACTTATCGCACCACAATGCAGGGGACAGATGCTGTTTTGGGGGGGCATAACAATAACATTTGCAGTGCAGTTCAAAGGGATCAGCCTTTTATCTGGGGGAAAATAAATAGGATTCCACAAGTGGAATATTCCACAGCAGGGGTCTCATTTAATGAACTGTGTTTGGATTCAAGCATGAAAATGTGTATGCCAAACAACAGCAAGAAAAAAGAATAAATACAATTTATAACATCTGGCATTATGCATGTTTCTATGCAATTTACTTTTCATAAATCACAATTGCTTTATGAATGTGCATATGTGAACATGCCTCAAAACTCTTGAGTGCTAATGGAGTGTCACTACTTATGGTTAACAAAGGCAGCTTCATTCTCACTAGGTGCTCTTATTGTAGTATGGGTGCAGTAAAGTGCTCCAACTACGATAGGAAAACTGGATGCTCCTGCATTATGTATTGTATGCCCACAACATATGAAAATTTAATGAAGCACACTGTCAGCCGGATAATGGCTTCTAGCACAGCGGGCATAATGGAGTGAAAGTTGGCTCAGATATTCCTGACCTGTCTGCAAGCTCCCTGAGAAGTGACCAGAGGGAGCCTGTATAAACTGTTGAGAAACAAAAACCATTCTTAGCTACAAACACACAGCATTGGCCCCCTTAAAAAATAAAAATGAAATATAGTCTCTACATGATATTCATCGCTTTTGAGGTTTAATATTTTTGTCACGTTGGTGCACATTATAATAACATTTATTGTGAATTATACATGCGAGTCGTCATTTTAACTGGTGCGGCTGCATTTCCCAACGTGATCACGTGTATCCTCAAAATATCTCATTATGTATGTGCAAATATTCCGAAATATATTCAACCTGTACCAGTATTCAGTGCAGTGAAGTGTTTTGGTCATCTTTGTGCAACCAGGACACGAGTGTTTTAAAATGTTGGTGTATGATTTTCTTATGTATTACCCACAGGTTTGCATTTTAAAAATGAAGCATATATAATTTGATGGCACAAACTGTCAACAAGGTTAGTGAAAGATCATATCGTAGTTGATTCTGAATTAAGGTCCACTGTCTTGTGTCATTACAAATTAAATGCCCTTTTACACATTGAGACTACTAGCAAAACAAAACTTAATAACAGATCCATTTTGTTGAATGTGCAGTTCACATCTCTTAGACCAGCAATAGATTTTTTTATTTTTTTTTTGCCTATTCTGGGAATCCTTAAACCAGCAGACTTTTTTTCACAGTTAAGTGTTAAGATTATCTATGCTTCTGATTGATCTTATCTAAAACATAATTTTGAATTAAATTAACTAGCATGCTGTCCATCCCCATGTTAGATAATGTTATGTTTTTTACTTATATTTTGACCTACCAAAAGAAGAAAATATCTGTTTGCTATAATGACTTCACAGATTTTGAATAGCAGAAGAATACAGCAGTTCAGTATTTCCTTTGTTCTTCCATCCATTATATTTACCTGCTTTTAGCAGTTATGGTTGATAGGCTAGAAGGCTATCCCCAGTAACATCAGATAAAATATTAGAATTAGAAGATATCAGTGGGGACCCTGTGGCTAAGGATCTGCACTGGTATCTGGAATATTCAAATCCTGTCATTGCCAGAAGGGATCCTACTCCATTGAACCTCTGAGCAATTTCTTTAACCCGAAAATTGCTCCAGGGGCACTATACAATGGGTGACCCTGTTCTTAAAGGGTCATGTGAGAAGACAATTTCCCATTGGAGATTAATAAAGTATATCCAATGAAAACAAAATAACGGACAAAGTTAAGTGAGATGTGCATTTGCCACAATGACTGTGACTTGTCCCTAAATTTGAACCCAGTCACCTGGAGACAGGTAAAAACTGCACTACAGTGCCACTGCACATTATATCATGTATACAGTATTTGGTAGAAAAGGGTAGGGACTTCCATCATAGTGTCTTGACTGCAACTAGGACTATTTCCTGTTGGAAACCAAAACCATTAGAAAAGATATTTGTTTTTGAGAGAAACTGGGTAGTGTAGTTTACAGTTAAATTTGAGGTACATAAATCAGAAACCCAATTTGGCCTTTGATCCACCTTTTGTGTAATCCTGTCGTAGGCTATCAAGTTTAATTGGCTTTTCGCCAATTTTAAGATGGGAGATTCTGTCTGCATTTGCTAACTTGCACTATGTGTGCAAAGTCTTTAATGCATACTAAACCACTTTATAGCATAAAACTGGTTCATTGCCGTTCTGTTGTTGGAATTCATAAGTAAATGTGTTTTGCAGGTTAGGTAGGCAATGATAGGCTTTCCTAATAGGAGGCTGAATGTTTTGATGTTACATTTTATGAATGCACAGTGGTGCTACAGAGAAGGCTGCAACTTTATAACACATGGCGGCCAAGTGTAGTTCCATGTGATGTGCCCTGTATGACATATATAGAGATATCTCTGTGTGGTTTTGTGCTTGGTATTCCGGTTTCCTCCCGTGGCCCAAAGAGGTGGTAACACTTACTTGTTCCAATGTGTGTTTGTGTGTGTAACTTGGTGTGCATAGATAGGCTTCAGCATCCATAGTTTAGAAAGATGAATGAGTGCATAATTTTGCTTGTAGGAGGATTGGGACGTGATGTGGGTGAGGTTCTATCACAATGCAAGATGGGATTCATTTGAAGAACTGATTTGTGTTTAATTTGTCGTCTTTCTCCTATCTGCTTCTGCGGATTTATACTCTAAGGTATCATAGATTTTTTTTAATACATAATGCTGCTTCACTTTATATCTTGGTTTTTCCTGTCAAAGTAGTTCAATTTAATTAAAATACTTAGAATGTACAGCAAGTACAAATACGAGGGTATCTAAAGAGTTTGCTTGCCATGTGGCAGGAAAAAGAGAGATCTGATTTTTGTTGTGTTTTTTTTTTTTTAATTCCGGTCCCAATGGGAACAAGTTTCTTGGTACTTTGTGGGTAGCTGAATGTTCTCTTTTACCATTTTGTTCATTCTTCCAGATCAAAATGTAAACATAGAGCTTTCTCTGTTAGAAACTTCCCTTTCCTTATCCTAAGGTACTAATGTGACATTAAGTGCAAAATGCACACATGGCTAAGCAGTTGGTGATGGGGTTGGGCAAAATGCTGTAGCACATGATGTTCCCATACCAGGATGGAAAGTTTATAAAAGCAGGTGGAATGGGGGGCCAGGGAGAGGGGGGCACTGTTCTCAGAGTGTCATACTCAGCTGTTTGTTTTGAAGTTTACTCCAGACCAGATCCCATAGCTGATAGATTTAAGCACATCACTTAGCTGTATGTGGCTGTTTCTAGGGAAGAGGTGGGGATGGTTAATGTAGTTGGTAGCACTTAAGTTTGTTTGGTTTTTTTTTTTGAGAATGGTAGCTTGTGAATTGTGTGGAGAGCTTGAAGTCCATATTGTAAATATTCATTTTGCATTCTATAGCTCCATCTGTATTTGCTATAGATCCCACCTCTTTATGAATTTAGAATGTATACATGAAGCCTTACTTGTGTATTTGAGCATTTTGTTCACCTATCAGACCTCTACACTATCTGCTCGGAGATGTACAGTTTTCACCTTCATTTTTGGCTGCATTATTGCCAAAGAAATACTTCTCACTGTGGTTTCAGTTCTACATTATACTGTTTTGGGTGTTAAAAGGAGGGAATTTTATTGCTTTTCCTGAATTAAATTCTTTTGGCAACTTTTGAGGCCTTGTGAATAATGTCTGAAAAATGCTGTTTCAAACTTAATTGTGTGATGTTATGTGAGAACACTGTTGTAAAAATTTAAAGCTTTTCCTGATTCCACTAACAACCTTGTAGTTCAATAAAGAACCTGCCATGGATCAGGGAATTTGTGTGTACAGTGGTAATTGGTCCAGTGGCCCCCTGTGATTTAGTTTCCTCTGAGTATGGAATGTTTTAGCTTCAGTAAAGTCTCGATAGCTACAGGGACTGTCCCCTATTTGGGTCATCTGTAGATAATCCTGGTTGCCCCAACCCCCTATCCTGTATTTGTGGACAGCCGAGCTGAAAGCAGGATAAAAGTAAAAATCACTTACACAGAGTCATGTGAATATAATGGATTTTTTTGTTTTTATTTGACTGTCCTCACCGTGGGGGCGGCACGGTGTCGCAGTGGGTAGCATTGCTACCTCGCAGTTATAAAACCCGGGTTCGCTTCCCGGGTCCTCCCTGTGTGGAGTTTGCATGTCTGTCTGTGTCTGTGTGGGTTTCCTCCCACATTTCAAAGACATGCAGGTTAGGTGCATTGGCAATTCTAAATTGTCCCTAGTGTGTGCTTGGTGTGTGGGTGTGTGCCCTGTGGTGGGCTGGCCGGGTTTGTTTCCTGCCTTGCGTCCTGTGTTGGCTGGGATTGGCTCCAGCAGACCCCTGTGACCCTGTAGTTAAGATAAAACGGGTTGGATAATGGATGGATGGACGCCCTTCTTTGGATATTTTGCGATCTGCTGACTTGACAGTTGACCCCAGATGAGTTACAGGACTTCTATATTGTGTGTATGTGTTTCTACACCTTCATTCAGTCTATCTTCAGATGTTGTGTAACGTTTCTGTTTTTTTTTTTGTTTTTTTTATAAATTAAAGCTTGCATTCTGAAGTTGTCCACCCCCACACAAACATTTGGAAGCCAACCAGACTTGAAGCATTGATCTACTTGTTTTGTCATCACATTCTTTCAGCAGACCTCCAGCCCTTTACTGCTACTACAATGTGGATTGCCAACTATTGTCACCTACGCTGCCATTTAGACAGCTGCACCCCACTGTGATCACCCACTGCAATGCCTTTTTTTTTTTTGTCATGTAGGACTTACCAAGCGGTGCTCACTTTGGCATTCCTGCTGATAGCTGGTAAGCTTAGGATTTGTAGCTGCATAATCAGGAAGAAATAGAATAGCCAAACTTACAACACTGAATTTGGAGCATAATGGCTTTAAAATGTTATATAGAATTAATGTAAGTATGCACAAAAGCATCTTCAACTTTTAAAATTTTTAATTCACTTGAATTACTACATATTGTTAATGATGTGTGTGATTTTGGATGGATAGAAGTTTTTGTTCCAAGGGGAAAGTTTGGCTTTTTACAGAAGATATTTAAATAAATACATAAATGGGCAGATAATAGATAAATATACACTAAATAAATACATAAATGGACAGATAATAGATAAATATACACACACCAGAATGACTAAAAGGCAAGAAAGAAAATTTAGGACTTGACTATCACAGTCACAGTGAGGTATTATGCAGGTATATTGCCTTTTGGTTTAAAGGAACCTCTGTAGCGTTTCTTGACACACTTCTGCCAAATTATTCATTGGCTAAAAGTCCTCAGTGTTAGTGTGTTAGAGAGAGGATAGGTAGCATTGTTCATAATGGCACTCAGTTTTGTTTCCATTCTCTCCTTTGCTACCACCACCAAGGGGTCCAGAGTGTGTCCTATAACTGTGTTTTCCCTTTTAATTGGCTTGTTGATTTGGTGGGCCTTCCTTGAAGTGATGTTACTAGTGCAGACCACCACTGCATAGAAAATTGCACTGACCATCACAGTCTTCTTTAAATCTCCTTATCTGAGGATGTGAAGAGCTAGTGCTAGACCACATGCACTGACATCCCTTTCAATGTAACAAACTACACCAGGGTCTATTTGGATTCAGATGCTGTCCACCATTCTGGTAGTCACAGTCTGCTGTGTTTTTCATGAACACACAAGTTAAAAAGGAGCCCTTCAAATCTCCTAGAACAAATCAGATTTAGTGGATTAAACAGAGGTGGAGTTTGGAAAATGTATTCATAATTTTATTACACAGAATTTCTCATAGCATTTTCTCTGTATTCCTTAAGAGAGCCTTTCCATCATTTACAAAAATTACAATACAATAATTGGAACATACTGGAGGGAAAATGCATGCTATGTATCAAGCATTTCTAAATCTGCTCCAGGATTGTCACTATGTTTGTTCAGCAGTGTTCTATGCTAAGGTTTTTATATGAGGCCAATTAAAACTTCTTTTCATTTTGCTTTTTTGATTGTGTTTTTAAATTCAGCTTGTGAGTTTTCACAACCATCTGCAGTGTCTGTTTTGAAAATGTCCTTAAAAATTCAGTCTCATCATGGCACTTGCACATATTGTTATTTTATTATTTCTGATTGAATACTGATTTCTCATTGAAAGTGTTTTAAAAATGCAAATACTGTGACATATTCATTAGCAGCTAACATGAAGTATTTATTCATCTTCGCCTCCTTTTACTAAACATGCTTAATCTATTTTATGGTCACAGAGAGCCATAGCTTATTCTGGCAGCATTGGCTTTAAAGTAGCAACTAAACCTGGGTTGCCTAGCAGTTGTTGGGCACTCACTGTCTGTCTGTCTGTCTGTCTCTCTCTCGCACCCTAGACCAATTTCAATTGGCTCCTTGTATGTCCATTAGATATACTGTAAAAGCAAATATGGTATATCCAATGAAAACCCCACTAGAACGTGTGGAGAACATGCCTACTCCTCACAGAGTGACCAGGTCAGACTTTGAACCCAGTCTCTGTGAGCAGTGAGGCAATTACCTCCTATCACTGTGCCCTTTCTAGAAATATTTCAGAATTATTTTAGAAATAAACAATCTTTCTGAAATTCAGTTTTATTACAGAAGTCCTCACTGATCAAAAAGTCATTCTAAGCTTAATAGTTCCTTATGTGAAGGTGTTCGTGATATTAGCACAAGTGTTCAAAACAGAAACACAAAGCTAGTCACTATGTCTGTACCACTGAAATGTGAAAAGGCAGAAACAAGAGGCTCGATTAAGCCATTACATGAAAGGATTGAATAATCATATTGACACTCCAGCCCACCAGATGCCAAGCTTGGCATCCCTTGTATTATGCCCACCTACCGATGTCTGAACCAGAGAAACAAGAAGGCAAATTATGAAAGGATTTCAATTAGAATACACAATGATCTTACTGCAAACCTAGCGCTCCAGCCTGCTTCAATTCCTCCAAAGTTGTAATCCAGTGTACTGCTAATGCACCAATCCTGTTTAGAAAAGGGTCAGTGCACCTAGTGATATGGATCAAAGTGTACTGATGATCGCGTGACCCATAAATCGACCCAGCATGACATGTTTAACCTGTGTGTACATCTAAAATATCATTTATTCTGCATTTGTCTGGTGGTGACAGTTGCTACAGTTGTTTGCGACTGTTGATTTTAATCCTGTTCATTTGTGTTGCTGTCCTCCATGTATTTGTGTCCTTTGCAGGCTCTTCACTAACTTGTTCCTGCTTTAGCAAAAGTAAGCAAACCTGCTCTCATAAATTTTTTTTTTTTGAGTGCATGGATTGAAATAAAAAACAGTTAATCCCAAGGTTGTTGGATCTAAGCATAAAATGCTTATAAGCTCCTCATGTTCCAGTCGAGATTTCTGTTTTTTTGTTCATCCTGCCGCAAATACAATTTATATTTCTGCACAAGGAAGACCAAGGGACATGAATGAACTCAAAGGTTAGGGCATATATCCCTACTGTAACATGCCAAGGGGGCTAAGAAACTCTTCAGCTTTGAGTAAAGAAAAACCTGAGGAGAGACACCCCTGTTCAGGATCCTCAAACAGACTTCATATACATTCACTAAAGTCAATAGAAAACCTTGAAAAGAGAGCGAGTGAGAGAGACTTGCTTTTAAAATCTGGCAGGAGTATCTAGTTAAGTTTGACCTGATTGTATGTAATGTTATCTTCTTTGTTGTATCAGTTAGACTTGATCGTATGGAATGTTTTTGTCTTCATATAAAATTAAAAAAAAAAAAACAAAGATAAAAGGAAACCATTTTTATAATGAATTAGGTATTGCTTCTTTTGGAGCTATTACTGACTTGGAAGTTGGAAGAGATTTCTACTTGTTATCTAAACTAGACAGTTGAAACTTTTAAAACATGACATTCAGTCAAACCTTTACAAAAGGGCAGCCATATTTTGAAGTAGGTTTTAGCAAATCGTGGATCTCTTTATTGTTCTTACAAAATGAAAAAACAAGTTCTGGTTTGTTTGAAGCTGGTACATTAGGTAGTGATAGGCATTTTGAGTACTTGTGTATGTTTTTTTTGTTTTTTTTTTCTTTTTTCCAATGGTGTTAGACTCTTGAATACATAATGGAGAATAATAAATTTGTGGCACATTTTACCAGTGTTAGGGTTAACTTTTCCAAGGGTGAAAATAGTGGAAGTTGCTCTTAGACTTCATTTAAATTGTACTTTATTACTGTAACAGGTTTGGTTGTGTGGAATTTTATTGAGTGAAGTTCATACCAGCGATATCAATACATGCTTGCAGTATAAGGCAAAAGTGATTGCCATTTCCTGTTAACCCACAAACAGTTTAACACAAACACACTTGAACACACTCATCTGTTAAGTTCAAGGTTCAGCTGTGGGTGGGTACCTGTAAGAAATGCTGATGGGGGGAGGGCTGTGTACGATGCATCAGAAAAGATTTAAATGGCTTTATTTTTCAGTTTGATATAGTGAATCAGGGCTCTAGAGTGCGACCAAATGTGCGACCTAATTTCTCAATGGTGCGACTAAAAAAAAATCCAAGGTTGCACCGGTGCGACCAGCCGTTCGAGGGGGAAAAAAACGAAACTCCGTGACTCTTAAAGTCTCCCTGTTGTTCAACAACAGACACACACATTAGGCCCATATCGTAGTCTAAACCAATCAGAGATAGTGAAGGGCGGATCCCGCCCCCACTCTGATTGGCCGTGGTCCAGATATTCCTGTACGTGTGTGTACGTTTGAAAATGCATGTGATGCAGTCAGACAGAGAGAGGTGAGTAGCCCATCAGGTAAACAGTGGATGTAGCCGCGGATTATGAGAGAAGATGAAAAGAACGATTGACAGCTTTTTCGTTAAGAATGTTAAGTTAGGGCCTGATCCGTCCAAAAATCATAACCAATGCTCTGACACGGAGTCATCAACCTCCCAAGTTATAGCAAGCCCTGGTCCGGAGACGGCATTAGATAATGAGCCACATACAATCGAGTCCGAGCCCACTGAAATTAAAAGGGGTAAAGTGTATACATTTCGAAAAGAGTGGCTTGACCAGTTTCCCTGGCTACGATACAGTAAAGCCGATAATAAAATGCACTGTATTTACTGTAAAGAGTGTGGGAAGACCATGGCCGGCAGTAGTGCATTTGTGACTGGTTCTAATACATTTAGAATTGAAACGCTGAAAAAGCACAATGGATCTATAAAACACATTACATGCCGCGATAAATGCACTGCTCAAGTGTCCCCTCTCCCCGCTGCCTTTCAGCGGCAGGCAGCAGCAAACAGATCATCAGACGAGGCCGAGATGATAATTAAGTTTAACGTTGCCTACAATATTGCAAAAGAAGAACTTCCCTTCACTAAATTCAAGTCCGAAATAATTCTTATGAAGAAAAATGGCTTGAACGTAAACCCGACGTACAGCAATGATGTCGCGTGCGCCCAATTTATAGGAGTCATCGCAGATACATAGAAAAAAAAGACGTCTGTGCAAAATGCGAACAGTGCGTACATGGCATTCCTGATCGACGGAGACACAGATATCGCCACAAAGGAATGCGTCATTGTGTACGGTCGTATCTTGTGGAGAGGAAGACCGGTGAATATACTTATTGGACACTTTGAGGTCGAGCATGCTCATGCCCAAGTCTGGAAGATTTTGATGCTAGAGAGAGTGTGGCCAGCTGGTTTAGTCAAGGCCAAAGATCAAGAAGGCCAAACTACAGGAGTTGGCCATCCGAGGGGCATGTGACTGCAATGGAGGATAGTCCATAAGACATTGAGCCATGAGATGTTCAGTTTGAAGCCCTTAAAACACTTAATTTAGATTTTCTTTTTAGTTAATTTATCTTGAGATTTTTTAAGTTTAAATTTCAGCTCAGTAAAGCACTTTAAGCACCAACACTTTTTCAGTAAGTTACCTTTCTTGTAGAATTGTGCTTGCCTTCAAATAAAGAACTTTATATTGACCAGATTGTTAGTTAATCATTTACAAGTCAATATTGCCTATATGGACAGCGATTTAAAAAAATAAAATAAATAAATAAATAAATAAAGTGAACTTGTAAAACTGTGGTGTTAAATGTGATGCGGTTGAAAATTTGTTAGGCGCACCAGTGCAAAAAGTTAGTCTAGAGCCCTGTGAATGCATAATGAGAGGTTGGCGACCAAGAATTTTAAAAGCAAGCTTGTATTGCTCTCCTGCTGAAATTGCCACACTAAAGAACAATATCATTATCATCATCATTTTCATTCGACTTGTCCTGTTGAGGGTCGTGATGACAACAAGCTAATGTGGGTTGAAACAGGGCTGCCTAACTCTTATTGACTTTCTCCAGTACTTTTTGAGGAATTTCCTGATGCTTCCAGGCCATCTGAGAGATATAACCTCTTTACCTTATTTTTTGGGTTTGCTCTTCATCCTTCTGGGTCATGCCTGGTACTTGTCCCACAGGAGATACCCAGGTAGCATATTTACCTACGTGTTCAAACAAGCTGAGCTTGTTTCTCTTGAGAAACAGAAACATCAGTTCCACCCCTGGTTTCTCCCATATTGTAAGCTCCTCACCCTTTCAGTCTTTCAGTCACCACACAAAGTTTATGACCATAGGTGAGAATAGAGATGTAGACTGATTGGTAGATTTTTGAATGACTTTAGACCTTTTGTATGGTACGTGGACTTGTGTACCTTGGTGATCCTTACAACTATGTTGTCTGAATATATGTGCACTGTTATAGTTACCCATGGCAAATTGGGAAGGGTTCATACAAAGAACATTACATAGCCGACCTTAATGTATACATTTAACTAAATTAGAACTTAACCCGTTAGAACAACTCCTGGTGCTAGGATTGGGAGTGGTGATTACTGAGTAACTGACATAGCATAGGTTTGTCTGGTTCAGTCTAAAAAAGCTTTATGAAGTCCTCACATGTTGAGAGTTAGGTGCAGTTAGGGTCAGGTGACATGCAAGAGTGAGACAAACTTTGGTACACTAGATTTTTGTAATGGATTCTGGTATTGCCCTACTGAATTGGGATAGAGAATTTTGAAACGCTTTAAAAACGGAACTGTGAAAGGTAATTATTGCTTTCTATAATGCTGAGTTTCTTTAACTGTCTTAGAAAGATCAATCTCTAAACATTTTGTAACCTTGCCAGATATACTGCCCCTCCCATGTTAGAGTGCTTAAAATGGTAGTAATATCTAAGAGCTTGAAAATCTGCGCTACCACTTCAGCTTCACCAGTTATACTTTGTATAAATGTAGTAATCGTTTGTTTTGCTTAAAGTCCTCCACCAGTTCTTTTGTTTTTTAGGACATTTAATTCTGTATTAATTAAGCTACACTATGTGTTGTAAGCCCAGAATGAACAGTGCTATCTGCAGCAATGACCAGTTTTAATAAATCCACGTGTGTAATACAGTTGTTTGTGTACAACTAATAAAGGAACAAAGATAGCTCAAAATCTGAACGCCCTTTGTAGTTGAGGTGAAGGACTTAATTGTGCCCTCATGCTGTAGGATGTGCTAGTGTGTACAACAATGACTATAGTGTTCACTTTCAACTGCTTATATCACAACAAGGCTTTCCCAATTTTGCAATGCTTTTCAATGGATCATCGTCTTTCAGACAGTTTATTAAAATCATTGGTGAACATCTCTTTTCATTGTTGTGAAATTAAAAGTAACCGAGCCTTTGAACCCCCTAAGTGCAATTTTAAAGCATTAAGGACGAAATTTATTATAGAATAAATGTGGTTATAATTTGATTGCTAATTTAAAAATAACGTATGAACAACTAGAGTAATTTGGATTTTCCTACTCTGGGACCTTGTCTTGTCTAATTCTGAAGTTCTTTAATGTGGATTGACTTCTTCCTCGGGTGGGCACAAGGTTTTCAGATGTCGCATGGCGCTGATATTTTTTTATCTTTCTGTACCTGACCACCTTGCTGCCCATCTCCTTGTTAAGTCTGTGGCTTCACCTCCCTGCTTCATATTAACTGCTCACATTTGTTGAATGTTGCAGCTTACCAGTTTTTTTGTGTTCTGTCCTTCTGGCTTTTGGGCTTTACCTGTGTTAGTTCACATATACTCCCACACCTTAGTATGTTTTGTTTTAACCATCAACACTATCTTAATTTTGCCAAATGTTAGTGACCTCATCTGCAACTTTCATTATAATTTTATCACCAACAGTTTATCTTTTGATTGTCCATTATTCTCATACTTTATGTTGAATCAAAGCTAGATGAAACAGGAGTTTACCAGAGAATTTGTCCTGTGTACATTTTCTCTCCTAAATTATACCCTGCATTAGATGTGCTGGATGCCTACTGTTACAAGTAGCTGCGCCTTTTTTCTGTTTTGCTCCCTGACAGCCTGATAGCTGTGCTTACATGTCGTGCAGCTGTATGGAAAACTGAAATATGGCCAGTGTGTTGCTGTTTTGTCCCATGACTAAACTTGTAATCTGAGCCTTGGAACATGGCCAAAATATATTTAAAACCTTCACAGGGCTTGACCAGTGGTGAATTTCAAGGATGATGTTTGTATTTTGCAGCAGTTAACAAATTAGCTGTCTCCTCTTCACCCCTTCTCTCTTTGTTTAATCTTCTTGTGATGGGGATGTAATTCCTCTGATTGGTTATTCATGTCCAAGAACTTGTAAGCTATAAATTAATTAATGCATCCATCCATCCAGCCATTAACCTATATGCAATAAATTAGACAAATGTTTACTTATAGTACATTCCTACTAGGTGTTTTTCCTTGGGATTTAAGTGCACAGTAAATAATACATAAAGGGTGTAAACAAGACCTTGGCTTCCTCTCTGGTTCTTTCAAAGTTCATGGTTTGCCAGCTTTATGCTGTTGGATTTCCCACTTGAAGAACACCACACAAATACAACTTCAAGCTACAAATACTAATTCAAATAAGTAGAGGGCATCTATTTAGACATCATCTTGAAGTTTCCTGCTTAGCCATCAGCAAATTTCTACCCTGGGGTTAGGAGTCATTTGTCATAACACTTAAAAATGGCTCACATTTTTCCATTTAGTTTAATCTTTGGTAAATGGTCTAATTTCTAATTATAAATATCCGCCCTCTACAACGGCAAACAGAGAGGTACTTGCCCTTGGCTGAACTTAACAAGACGCCAATCTACATTTTTATTTTTTAAGGAACAATGTTAGCTTCTTATGGCACCTTTCTAAAGCAGATATTCCCATTGAATTCCCTTCTTGAGTATCATTTATAGTTAGAGGGTGTGTCCTTTTGGCTGCAGTCTAGACATACTGGAATGTAGAAGAGCTAAACTTCTCTGATCTTCAGAATGATCTCTCTGGCTCTAATTGTGCTTCTCTGTTTTTGGCTTTAACCTTGCAGCTCTTTAGTGATCTAACCAACTTGCATTTACCTTCTACATTTCTAATAATGTCCAATATCCACTTTATCTGGTGTCTTATTTCCACTCACAATAATATGTACTTCAGAATATAGCTCTGCAGTGCAGAGGTTTGTCAAAAAATGCAGACTTCTGGCAACAATTACTGTGCTGCCTTTTTTAATAAAAAGGATTGATCATATAATACAAATAAACAAAGCTTACAACAATGATAAATATCCCAGCCAGAAAGCAAAACTGTAACAATTATGAACATTTTCAGAATAGTAAGATGCCATGTACTGGGCAGTGAAAGTGGAAAGTTTCAAACTGCAGTGCCAAAAAAGTGAGAGAGGAAAAACACTCCTCCACAAGCCAAGCATAAAAATACATGAAACTGATGCCCTGTTGCAGCTGCTTGCACTGTTTATAATCTAAATAAAATGTATAGAGCCGACCATTGTGTGCATGTGTGTGTATATGTGAGTTTATGTATATTTTTATAGGTTTTGCTCCCCATGGTTCAGCTAGGTGTCAGAATGGTAAGAAATACTCTAATATTAATGGATAGCAGCCCTTCACACAGGTTGTGATCACAGATGGTTTAATGGTCCACATGTTTGCTCTTCAACTAAGAAACACGGTTAGATTGCTGCCCATTGCATCAGACTTCTTTGTTAATCAAGCAGTTTTATCACAGCCACAAAGCAATTTGAGGATCCAAGCATCAATAGAAAAAAATATTGTATACAAAGATACTGTTCAGTACTAACAGGAATTATGTACTAAATGCAGTATGTTTCAAGGTAGTAAAGTTTGGTAGTTTTGTAATTTTCAAACATATACTCACACAAACACACCCTTTTCTCAAGTTGGGGAATCTGGGACATCATTTAGTTTAACTAAGGTCCAAAATCTCAGCTGTGATTTAAAAATGATTTCATTAATAATCTTTAAAAAAATCACAAATATTGAAATTGTGATTAGGGTGTATATTTGTATGTGTAGTCAAACCAAGTGTGATAGTGGTCCAAGTAACACCTAAATGGGTGCACACGATTGTAACTGCAAATATTTTGCCATGCTGAGGAGAGGGTTAGAAAGAAATAAACTAAGAAACCGTATTTATAAAAAGACCACAGTCAGAAGAGAATGTAGTACATGAAACACCTTAAAGCACAAGGCAACACCCAGTGGCAAAAAGTGTTTGGAACTGGCAAGTCTACATTTTTGGTTCACAAAGATATCTGTATGACTGAAGAAGATTTGGCAAGAAATACATTGATACCTGTCTGTTGCCATCTTTAAAGGCTGGTGGCAGCTCTGCTATCATCTGGTTGTTCATTTCAGCCAATGGTGTAGACGATCTTGTCAAAATCAATGAAATGATGACTGTTGAATACTATGAACAGATTTTGCTGCATTATGCTGCACCTTTGGGCGGGGGGGGGAGTAGTTTTTGGCAGAAATTCATCTTTAAGCATGATGATGACCCTAGACACACTGCATACACAGTTAAAATTTACTTGGATTGGACCCCTGCTGATAAATCACTGATTGTATTAGATTAGCCACCTCAGAGCCTTTACCTCTGCATAACTAAAGATGTATGGAATCACTTGGGCGGGGAAAAGAACAAAAAGCAAAAGCAGCCAAAATCAAAAGGTCTATGGCAGATCCTGCAAGAAGCTAGGAATAATTTACCAGTGGACTGTCTAAGAAAATTATAAGGCATTGTGTCAAACAAAATTACAAAGCTAACTTAACCCTAACCACCTAGATTAGTTTGATGCCAATGCAGTACAGCCTCTGCCTCTGGTGCACTCTGTGAAATGGGCACCTCTCCATGGTTTGAGTGTCAAGTGCATATGTGTATAATGTGAAACAGTTGCTAACTGTTTCATTTCAAAAAGAAACCCTGCTTTATTTCCAGTCAGTTGTGTTTCTTTCGCAAGATATAAACAAGTATATAATTTCCTCCAACCTTCCTCAATGACCTGATATTTGGCATTAAATTTGCCTTGCTGTCCCCTGAAATTCTATATAAAGCTTTGTTTCCAATATATGTAGTACAACAACAAATGTACTGTTACAGTGTAATTAATAAACCATTTCAAAGAAGTATTTGAGACCTTGGTCTGGTAACTTTTAAGTTCTTACCTGTTGTCATTAAACTCTTTGTGTGTTTGTGTGCTTGCAGCAGGTAGGTGCAGTTGTTACAGTATTGCTTCTTTGTGTTAAGACTATGTCTCAGTAATATAACAGTGGATTGATGTTTTTTAATTCCTTTTTTTTTTAATTTCTGTTTCCAGGACATAGATTTAATTGATATTTTATGGCGGCAAGATATCGACTTGGGGGCAGGCCGTGATGTGTTCGATTATAGCAACCGGCAAAAAGACAATGAAGTGGAGAAGCCACAGAGTGATGACAGAGAGTATGGCGAGAGCTGGAGGAATGGCCTGAACTTACGAGGAACTCCGGACTCGTTGCCTGTAGATGGCGAGACAGGAGAGAGCATTCCCGAGCAAGTGGGTAAAATGTGCATTAACTATATGCCATTAATTGTCGAGTTTATAGTGTATGGCCACCAGAAACTCTTAATGTTGCAGCAGTGTTGTTGAAATATCTTATTGCATTATTGTTGTTATATCCCTTTACATGTATTTAATTAGTGGATGTTTTTTTATCAAGTAGTACAGGCACAAATTCAAACATGAAGGTGCCACACAAACTGTAGATTATGAGTTTTGTGTTAGTTCCCTGTTAAAAAGATTAATGGTGAAGTAATGTTATGTGTATATTGGCTATATACTGTAGCTGCTCCACAGCTCTGGAATGCCCTACCAGAGAACCTGAGAACACAGCAGATTGTGGGCTGTTTTAAAAAACAGTTAAAGACTTTTCTATTTAGGAAAGCATATTAACAAAATTGCCTCTAATTATTGTTTTCTTTGTTTTTATCTTGTGTCTTTGTTTACATTTTTTTTTACTTAGCACTTTGAGATTTACTACAAATGTAAAGTGCCTTATAAATATTATTATTATTATTATTATTATTATTATTATATTTGGATGTATTGCTGTTATGAGGGGGCCGCAGTGCTACTTAGGAAAACATATACTGAAGAGGCAAGGGTCAAAGTTAGAAGGGAGTGATTGCAAATTTCTAAAATTTATACTGAAAAGTCAAGTCTTTGCACAGCTTTGTTTCCCAGGCTCATATTGTTCTGCTTGTCTTCTACTGCATAACCTGAAAGCAGGCTCATAAAATCTGTTTAAGATGTGGTCTATATGTAATATTATGTACAGTGCTGTACTTGTATACAGAGGTTGTCATGATTGAGAGTCTTGTGTGTTGTTGTTATTTTGAATCTTAATAGATAATTGTATACCATAAGATGACTGTGTCATTGTTTCTTTATTGAGTAATTAACAGTGATGCTTACACCGTGTCTTTAAAAGTTATTTATGTTTAGTAAAATGGGCATGATTGTAACTTTTTTTGCTAATTGCGCAATTTTTTACAGGTTACTGGCCTTACGGATCAGACTGCCTTATCCTTACAAGAATGTCTTCGTTTGCTAGAGGCCACATTTCCTTTTGGTGAAGAAGCGGAGGTAAATATCTGTTCACTAAGCTTGTTCATTTTGGATCATGTCTGTAAATTAAATTGCAAACTTAAACTTCTTTCTCCAAACTTACAACTAATTTCCTGAAGTTGTTTAAATTCACTCATATCTACCTTAAATTCTGTAATGCTTCTGAGCTGAAATAGTATCTAGAGCTGCAACTAATGATTATTTAGGTGGTTAGTCTGTTGTCACTTACCAATTAGTGAATATGTAGTGGCGTATTTACATTATTTAAACCAAAGCAATCTGAGCTGTGTTCATCTCTTCAGGTTTCTTTTTTCTTTACATTTGTCACTGGTTTAATTTCACACTTTGCTATGACCTGAAGAAATTATATTTCAGTACAGAATGCTTCTAAGTAAGAAAAGTATAACAAACAACTGAATAATTAACACAGGTTGTATTCTCTGCATTAATATAATATGAGACAACTGCCATGTTCGCAGGGAGTTTAGCTTGTATTGCAGTATAAAAAATAGCTTTTTAATATGATCTAGACTGAGATTAGCTGTTTTTTTATTTTATTTTTTTCCAGAAGTAGAGATTCCATCAGATGTGATAATAGCATAAATCTGATGTCTTAGATGTAACAGTAACACCTGAGCAGGACTTCACCAGCTTTATGGGCCTAGAAATTATCTCCCATTTAGTTTTCCACATTCCACTGGGTATGTTTCTGTGACAGGCTTGGCTACCCAAAGTATGCACATCATTTTTTAGTCTTTTTTTTTTTTTTTCCTCACTGTTTCCTTTGTTGAACGCTACTTGGGGGAATAAAACAATCACCCTGCCTAGAAACACAAGCTTTGGTACATTTAACATCCACCATTTGTGAACTTTGATTGTTTAGTTTATGACCATAACGGACATTCTTTTCATCTTTCATTCACTCTCTTCCTTCTTGATTTAAATCGGTTGCTTTCATTGCCCCTTACAAAAAAAATACCGAAGCCCTACTGGTTTGTAGGACATCACTATAAAGTTGCTCTGTGCTAGGACTGTCCTTATAATTCAGACCAGCAGATTGTACACCATAAAAGGCACAGAGAAGACAGACAAAAATGTAAACATTAAAATATGTGACCGTGCTACTGACTTAACCTCCTGCTTCACCACCAAGGTCCATGGGGCAGCTGCTTACCCCTTATCTGATGAGAGCATGTCCCTCATTTCAAGAAGTATACTGTAACCTCCAATAGGGTTCTAGTACATCCCTTAAATTTAGAGTGAAAATTTCTTGTAATAACATCAAGGCTGGTGTCACATTAAAAAAAAATTTTGTGGTTGTGTGTGTTTTTTTTGTTTTTTTTTTTCCCCACAAGAATATCAGGCAGTGTGATGCCCTAAGACATTTCGGAGAACCCGAAAGATGCATCTGGAAATCCAGGGCCTCTATAAATATAGTAAATGTTACCAATGCTGACTTTGCCATCAGTAAAATGTTTAACAAATACTTGGGTTTAGTCAGGGTCTTGATTTTACTGTACAATTTCCGATATTTTATAATGTCGGTTGTATAAGTCAAATGCAGAAAACTTGTGCTATTGGTCCAAGAGATTATGATATGCTAACATCCACCTGAGAGAGTCACCACAGAGCACACTGCCTTTTTTTTTCTATGTATTGTACCTACATGTGACCACACGGTAATACCTGAACTATTCTGAAGTCACATTTGCACTGTTTTGTGTGCTTTCTTTTTTTTGTTTTTTTTTTTTTCCCTTACACCCTCATACACCTTTATTGTAAGAGCATCCCTCATCTACGATGGAGCGTTCGATCAGAAGAAAATATAAAACCGGATTTTAAATTAAGTTGCTGAAGTGGCAAAAGAAATTGGTATCTGCGCTGCTGCAACAAATTTAGATGTGTCTGAGAAACTGGTGCCAGATTGGAGGAAGCAAGATGATGTTTTAAAAAATAAATAAATAGTGTCGCATTTTTCAACAGGCGTATAAGTCGGGGTCTGATTTTATGATCAATTTTTCAGGCTTCAAGACTCGACTTGTATAGAAGTATATACAGCATTTATTTTTGTTGAAATCAAATTCAGTTATATTTTCTTTTTGTCACATGCTAGATTAGATTTTGTTCTAATTATGGAACTTGGTGGTGGTAAGGTGATGTTTACTATGCCCTTTATAAAATAGAACAATTGAAAGAAGGTGCACTTTCATTTTCACATTAGAGCATTTTTAAGATTTGTTTAAAAGATAGAGGAACCTAGGAAATTTCTCTCATAAATTTCATACACCTGATGCCTCAAAAATACCCTTTTAAGATATCTAGAGATCCCCAGGACTATGGCAAGATAGTTTATTTTTGTAACATCATACATTTTTACAAGTAAAATTTTGTTTTGTATTTGACCATATACAGAAGTGTGTGAAAAAACTTAATGCTTTAGTTTTCAGGCACTGTTTGTCCTGAATTGGAAGGCCCTTCAACGTCTTCTTCTCAGACACCACTGCTGTCCCCTCTACTGCCATCCGCAGATGTTCCTCTGGACCTAGAGCAACAATGGCAGGACATTATGGCCCTCATGGAGCTTCAGGTAAGCCAGTGTAACATAGCACTCCTTTAGAAATGACTTTCAGTTATGCAAACCGCCCCTTATTGAAACGATTGATCTGTGTAAGGAGGAAATATATTTTGTCCTCATTTGGTTCTTGTTGAACGATACTGTTTTAGGTTCAGTGTAGTTGTAAGTCAAAAGCCCCTTTACAAATACTATTAAAAAGTTTACATTTTTTTCTGTTTTACAGGAGATGGAAGTAAATAGCTCATTAGACACCTCATTTAACGGACATTCTGGGGAAGGGCCTTCTGATGATTTCAATCTGTCCAGCAACACTCCTATAAATGAAGATGTAAGTCTGCACCAAGCCTCCCTTCCCAGCTGCAGCCAAGACTTTCCTGTTTTTTTCAACCCGGAGTTAGTAAACTCCTGCACCATGGAGACTGGACCTCCTGAAACCCTTTTAAGCCTGTCTTCAAGCAATTCCACTGATGTCAATGCCACCTTTGGAGCCACTAACCTCACTGACATGTTTCTCCCTCCTCCTCTCAACGATACTTCTAACAGCACAGCAACCCCAGACCTTGCTGACCCCATCAGTACTTTACTGGAGGAAGCAATGCTGGATGAGATTAGTTGGTTGGATCTTGCCATGGAAGAAGGGTTCAGTCAAGCACAGGCATCTCAGCTGCAGGAGGAGTTGGACTCTGACTCTGGACTTTCTCTTGATTCTGGCCACAGCCCAGCTTCTCCAAGTAGCTCGGAAACGTCATCCTCCTCCTCCTCCTCCTCCTCTTCTTCCTCCTCCTCCTCTTCTTTCTCTGAGGAGGGTGCTGTGGGATATAACACTGATTCTGAAACAGTTGATTTTGATGAAGGAGCTGTTGGGGGCTATCAACCAGAGTACAGCAAGTTTTGTCGAATGAGCTACCAAGATCCTTCTCAGTTCCACTATCTACCCCAGCTTGAGCATGTCAACCATAATCACACTTATAACATACCCCCAAGCTCACCACAGGAAGATGAACTAAACCTTACTGTTGGTGCCA